>NC_081405.1:688447591-688747591 GCF_030272615.1 Cryptomeria japonica | reverse complement strand
CTCCCCTTGCATTGGTTCTTAGTTGAAGAGGTGTGTTGAATGGTATGTTTTGCTCCGGGGTGTTTTGTTCAGGTATATTCAGTTCCGAGATATTTTGCTCAGGTATGTTTGGTTCAGGGTCACGAGTCTCTTCTTCTCTTTGTTGTTCTTGATATTCATAATATCGTGATCCTGTTCCAAAAATGTTTGTGTCTAAATCTTCTGGAAGTTTAACTCCTTTACTTGTGAGCATGAGCAGATATTTTTCTTTGTCATTTTCCATGAGTTGTTCTACAAGCTTTTGAAAGGAAGCGCTTTCCTGACAGTCTCGAAGGATTTTGTCAGTAATTCCAGGCTCCTCTAGATGTGGACCTTCAAAAGGATTAGACAACCTTCGATTCATGCTTGATTCTAGTGTTTTTTTGCTTTGTTTGTTTCGTTGAGAGCGAGTTATCGTAGGCATTTTTAGAAATATTCGGGGGTTGGTGGTGGTAACCTTGAGAAGTTATAAGTGATGCACTCGTCGGGAAAGAATGCTGGATTGATCTTTCCTCCATGGTTTATGATTTGACTGAATGCAGATTTTTCACAATATGCCCGAGTCTTCAAAGGTTCCTTGTCAAATTCATTGGATTTGTTCTGGATATAGAGTTGGACGTGATGAAGAAATGTTCGATGAGATTTTAAGAGTTGACGATTAATGTATAAAAAATTATTTCTTTTGACAAATTTGGAAAAAATTGGTTGTTGTTTCTTCAACTTAGTGTTACGATAAAGATTCTTTCTTCTCAGAATATGAGGATTAGTCATGCATAAGTGATTAATGGTTTCCTTTGAGTTGTTTTGGATTCAGTTTATCTTGTTTTGAAAACTTGAGTTTTACTTTATCAAAGTGAAGGTTTAGATGCCCCCTCATGACAAAGTGTGCCAAATGATATGGATAAAGTTTCTCAATATGGAACCTTGATTTGACAACTTGAGGTTTTCAACAAGTGTGTTTGGGATAAAATCCGTGAGAAAATGACCTATTTGTCACTTGTGATGATGTTTCCCAATTTTGATAGGATAGATATGTTTATCGTGCAACCAGTTTTGGATGTTGGATAACTTTTGTTTGATACAAAAATTTGCTCTAGAAATAGTTTTCAATACTTTGTTTTTGATATTCTGGTTTGACGAAAATGAAGCTGACGAAAGGAGGTTTCCAAAAATGTTTTCAAAATTTTCTAAATTTACCTCTGTTTTTCCCCCTGTTTTTCTGGTTTTGATCACGCGCTAAAGTAGAAACCCTATGCGCTACAAAAGTTTCTCAAAGCGCTAAGGAAAATACCCCACATGCTACACTGCCCTGATCTACGTGCTAACTGTTTCTGACAATAAATTTTGTTTTCGATCTGGTTTCAAAGTATCATGCGCTAATATGAGCTTTTGACACGCTAATGTTTGTTCTTCATGGGCTAATTGTTGACTTCCATGCACTAAGCTGATGCTTCCACGCGCTAAGTTGTTCTCAAAACGTGCTTAACTGTAACTACTATTTCTAAATTTTGGTGAAGCGCTACTGTGAATACTTGGCATGCTAAGGATAAGATTTGATGCGCTAAGGTATGGTTGATATGCACTAAGATGTTTCTCTTACGCTCTAAACTACCCTGGTTTGATTGTTTTCTGTGATTTTGGTGTTTTGCCTTAAGTTTTTAATGCTGATGGATGATTTTTTGAAGTAACAAATGCAAACACAGCACCAAATACATAACCATTTTTGCCTAATCTAAACAATAAGTGTGTGTTCTGTGAGGATGTGTTCAAATCCCCAATGTTTCAACAGGTTTGGTTACAATGAATACACTTCAAAAAGACTCTTTATTCAAGGGTCATAAGTAATACCATAGCCCACTAGTCTCGATACTCTGTTAGCTCAAATAGCCGTGTCACCCCCTAGAGGGCGCCTGTTTTTTTGCCTTTTGCTAGAAATTAACTCAAAGTGAATTGCTTCACAATTGAGTAGTTATCTTGGGAGATATATGGTGAGCAATCTTAGGGGCGGATTCTTCCCCACCCTTGCACTATGATATTACAAATGTCTGGTTACTGACTTAGCTCAAAGTTTCTATTTCTAAGGTTCGTAATCAAGCTTCTTGTTCGGCCATCAGTGATAAACTCCCTCAGGAGGCTTCCCAACCTTTAGAACAAAGGCTTTACGTATCTCAAGGATACTGGGGGAAGGCTAATCTCTGTGCGCAACCGTTGAAAAGGACTTTCATCACTTTCCACTTTTGATTATAGTGGGTTGGAATACTTGGCATCAAATTCGTTTCCCACTTAGGTCATTCCCTTCACACCGGCCATAAATGGCTTTAAGAGTTTTTTAACCCCTCAGGAAGGCAGGCCTGCTAAAGGATGTAAATGCTCAAATAACTGAAAGCGTAAGAGTAGTCTATCTTTTTGATCACCCAGTTAAGGGGAGAGCATATACCTTCTACTTTTGAAACAAGGAAAACAAGGTTCTTTTTATCCTTTAAGTCAATGATTTTCTAAGATCTATATGGAGATCTTGCTCCATGAAAACATGGTGTTCCTTTTATTTCTTCAAATCAGTGATTATCTAATCTAGGAAAAGAACCTGGTCAACAAAGAAAAACTTCAATTTGGTGGTCAACAAAAGAAATCAATAAAAGGGGAAGAACTTCCCTCTTTAACTTGAAAAACAAAAACTTTGACAAATGAGGTTTCTTTTAGCTTGCAAAAACACCAAAATCTGAAGTTGATCCTTTTAAACACCAAAGGATGGTGAGGTTATTTTTAAAGCTTCTTGCAAAATGAAAATTTGTCTTGTTCTTTTTAATAACCCAAAAGAAAATTTTTGCCCCTATGAAAGCAAGAAAGATTTTTTATTGTAGTTCCTTTTAAGTACCCAAATGAGATGTGAATTCAGTTTTAAGAAAAATTAAATGAAGTTCAAATTTTAGTTAACTCAAATTAAGTTAGTAAAAACCCTAATCCATCTTAATGGTCCTAAAATTGAGCTCCTATCTGCAAGAAAATTGTTAGAACCCTGCAAAATAACAAGCAAAATGTTAGACAAATTGTGGACTTCAACAAGTCTAATTTCACACTCGGTTACAAATTTTAGTTTTTGTCTCTGTCTGTGATGCGCTACAGAACAGACTGTAAGCGCTATAAGATGAGCGTGATGCGCTACTCTATTTCTCGGATGCGATGTTCTATGTTTCTAATGCGCTATTCTGTGTTTCAGAGGTGTTGCTCTGTGTTTCATTTGCACCGAGACCTACAGGGAAAAGTTAGTAAACATGATGCGCTAAAATAAGAACTTGACGCGCTAGAGTATACACCCCACACGCTAAACAATATGCAGGATGCGCTATAATGTCAGCGAGATGCACTAAAAAAAATTCTCCACACACTGATTCTTGTTTCCTGTGTACCTGCAAAAGTGGTTAGATTCAAAAACTGATTTGATATATGGGGTCGGGCCCCATGGTGGGCGCCAGAAATGTATGCAAGAAAAGTGGGTCAATAGAACTTAAAATGCGAAAAATGAAGCCCAAAGAGACTTGTCCACACACCCATAGGACATGTTGGTGCAAGCTATGGAGTCACGAAGGATGACTCAGCTTCCCAAGGTTGGTTCCATGGTTCTCTATCTCACAAGGTCCCTCAAACCAATGCCTTCGCTCTTAGATCACTGAGCAAAGTGGTTCAGGGATGACAAATGAAAGAATGAGGGATGCTTTGATTGATTTTAATATGAAAATGCAACCTATCTATGCATGATCCTACAAATGAGATGAACTAGATTATAAGATGACAAGATTAGTAGTAATACTATCCTAACATGATATACTAGTCATATGATTAAGCTATTGATGAAAGAAGCAATCTAAAATGATTATTAGATTAATTCTTATTTGTAAAGAGAGACTAAATGGGCTAAAAATTGAGCATAAGTATGATACTAAGAGCTTGCATAGTATGAAAATGGAGGAATGAGAGCTCTATTTATAGAAAAAATAGGGCAATGGATGGCCAGGATTGAAAGAGTTAATCAAGGGTTGAGTTTGAAAGTTGCTCAATCCTTGTTCACAATTTTCACCAATGAAATGGTGACAATTGGCAACATAAGGTTGGTTGAGAGGAGAGGTAGGAAGTACTAAATGCTTGAGAAGACCTCATGGTTACCTTAGGGGGTAAGGGTTAAGGTTAGATTAGGGTTATCCAATGGATAAAGCTTTTACCCAAAGGATAAACTCTTTTGTAAAGGATTAAGGATTAACCATGGTCAAAGCAATAAATGCTTGATGAGACCCTTGGGTTACATGGAGGTTAAGTTTAGAGAAAGTCTTTAATCATGCTGGAGGGTTGAGTTAATCATTAATGGTTTGGAAAACTTTCAAAGTTAAGTTGTTGAAGCCTTTAATGGTTTTCAAAGACTTTGAAGGTTTGAGAAGTGACTTCCCCTTGCTTAGGGATGTGACAATATTTAGGAGATGGGCTAGGCTAATTTAGAAGTGATTAGAAGAGTCTAGAAGGGGGTTAGGAATAGGATTTAGGAGGCAAGTGTGACATGTAGGATTTTTCAAGTGGGTGGGGACAATAGCATTTAATTGAAATAAAGTTGATTTAATTAAATTTGGTTGTAATTTGAGAAATTAAATAAATTAGATTTATTCAATTTAGGGTAAACTATTTAATTAAATTAGAATTTAATTAAAAGTGGAGAGAAGCGATTTAATTAAATAAAATGATTTGTTCAATTAAATGATAAAAGGGGTTTTAGTGAATTTAACTAAATAAATTGAATAATTTACTTAATTAAATAGAGGAATGTGGGTGTTTTTAATTGAATTTAATTAAATAGAAGAATGAACATAGAATATTCATTTAGGAATATGGTCATTTTTATATGTCTACAACTAGTTCTTATCCTTTGCATATTCTTATAATTTCTCTAAGAATAATAAAATAACTATCACTCAATCAAGAATCCCTACCCCTATGTTCGACGCTAAATCGGAGATGATCATCATTGATCTTTTATGACGTAGTCGTAATCACGTCTAAATCTCCTCTACGTTTCTCTTCCACATTCCATTCTCTAATCCTTCATTCATCTATCTTTTCCTCTTCCATCTCTATTCTTGCCTCTCTCTCTCTCTTTGATACTATATGAGTATCTTCTCTATTTCCTCTACTATTCTCTTCTTTCCTTTGTGAGTCTATCATCTTTCCTTGCGTGTGTCTCTTTATCTTCCTATCCTACATCTCTATTTATCCTAATTTCTCCTATGATCTCTCCCCATTTAGAGGCTCCGTGATTGTTGTCGATTTGAAGTCTATTACTTGAGTCTTTGTTTAACTCTTCTCTCATCTCCACGTCTAATAGAGATGGCCATTCTTAATACAAATTATGTTGTTCTCGTGCATGATTTATCTACGCATTAGTTTCCTATCGCTGACTACCCTAGAATCATGGCACCACGTGCCTGTTATCTCATTACTTACTGTAGTTATAAGCCACTCTTTCCTGCAATTATTTGCCACCGATAGAACTCTACTAAACTTTATTCAACGTGGACACCACTAGTCGATTCCATTTCTACATGAAATGAAGTGTTATCTGCAGTTTAACGTGGGCTACTTCTCTCATTCATCGTGACTATAGCAGTTTACCCGCTCAATGGAGAGGTTGACAAGTTAGACTTGTCTTCCAAACACTTTGAGTTGTCATGAGCGAGTTCCTTGTTTATGCTGCCAAGTCTAAGCCATTGTCTCCACGTTGAAACCTCTGAATTCTGCATTAAACCGATGGTCTTTCCTGATTTATCATTATGGTCTCCACCAACGTCGATACCTAGCTAAATTATGCATTTAACTAATGATCCAAGCCTACGTTTTACTCTATTGCCACCTATTGACTCCTAGCTAGATTGGAACATAGTCGCTATCCTTAGGTTGGAGTTAGCCGATAGTTTTTGTCTAGTCGGCAACCCTAACTATCGTGCGACATAGTCACTATCTCCTAGCAACTAAACCTGCCACCTTTCTAATATAATATGTGACTATATTATAGTTGCAAAATAAATATTACACTTTAAACATTTAAATGATTAATATATAATCCTAATTTATATACATGTGAATATTCATGAATACATTTTATGAATAATCATGTTTGTATCATAAAACAATGATCGTATAAATTTTAATTTACAAATTCACCTCAAAATATATCCGTATATATGTGTGTTCGATAAAATCAAAGTTATTAACTACCAAGTATATTTAACTTGCATCAATATAAAAACAATCATTAATAAAGATGCATCTCTTTTTGTACAAAAGACAATAATCATTCGACTTCTGATTAATCATATTAAAATAATCAATATAATTAAACATGAACTATATTCACCTTCGTATATATATATATATATATGATCGAGTCCTAGTATATATATATAAAATACGTACAAATATTGTTTAATTTCCAAAACCAAACATTAATTATAGTTTCGGTAATTCACATATTTCTATACAAAGGACATTAAATCATAGAGTTACTATTTAATTCACATTATTAACGATTTTTCACCCTTCATAGACAAATAAAACATAAAATTTTCATGACTCAAAATCACTCATCAATGCAGACATAAATGTATATGCATAACTTCACTAATGTGGTGTGTGAGAGATTCCATCTATTCTAATGAAATACAAGAGCTAAGAAAACTCTACCTGAACCATGTTCTCGCCTTCATCATCATTCAGCTATTCTTGTATTCACTTGCACTCAATCGCTCAGTAGCAATGACAATCCCAATTTACAATAAAAATTATTACTAATCATTCAATTGTATATAATTCATTTCAGTACATTCGATCTCCTATCTTATTTCATTAACAGTTCTATTTTCATTTCATTTCATTGATAGTTCTATTTTCATTTCATTTCAATTTCATTTGAAAAATAAACATTATTTTCCTAATTAAATAATTATGGAAAAATAGGGTTCGTGACATCCTTCCCCTCTTAAAAGAGACATCGTCTTGATGACTTATTATTCTTTCAATAAGCACATACTTTCTCAACATCATAAACATTAACCATACATTGTGGTCTCAATCAAATATAACAGAAATAATATCATCTAACTTTCCAAATTTATGACATGTAAATTAAAATCAGAGTATTCTAGTATTTCGTGCATCAAGCAAATACTACTCTTAGAAAACAAAAGATGAATATGATAGTCAATCATCGCATCATCCTCCCTAATAGCACTATCATCAGAATATCGATCCCGCTGGATCCAATACTGAGTGAAATCTCTGCTAAGTAGTCTTAATGCTACTTCGATCAATAATTTGGATGTGCTCCACTAGCACCATTCCTGGATCCTATATCCATAAGCAACTGGATTCATACTTCCAGCACATCGAAGGGTCCTACATATCTTGGTACCAACTTTGATGATTTTCTCTATAAAATAAAGCTCTTATGAGGCTTCTCCCTCAAAAGAATTTCTTCTTCAGTAACAATTATCTGAGAGTCTTGTTTCTATTATAATAGCTTTTTCTTGTCTGTCGACTATCTCTTCCAATATATTCTTAATCAATTTCATTTGCTCATTCGTTTCTTTTAAGCATATTAGAACCAATGATGATCCTATCTTTATTCTATCCCAACTGACAAATGTTTGTCATTTATGTAATAAGCATCATAATGGGTATCATTCCTTAAAAACATATGAAAATATTTTTTGTATGCCAACTTAGTCCAAAGGCAAATATTTCTTCCATTCGTATTTCTAATTCATGTGATACATAAAAATGAATTTTCCACAACCTGATTAACTCTTTCTATTTTTCCATTCGGTCATCTACGTAAAGATGTAATGCCAATTTAATTTAGTTCCCAAAGATATATTCAATATTGTCCAATTCTAAAATGTCATCCAAACATTCCTATTTGATATTTCTATTTTTGAAACTCTATGCAATTGCTAAGTTGAATAAATAAATTTCTTCACAAGATTCAATGATTCATCTTTAAATATATCCAAGTACGAAATATGCAAACTCTGTCAATCTATTGACAATAACCAAATATGAAGTCATGCTTGTTCTTTCTCAAAAGCAATCCTTGAATAAATTTCATATTGATTTTCAACCACCTATACTTAGGTTTGATATAAAAGTCCTATTATATGATCTTTCTTAACTTTCGATTGCTAAACGTCGTGCCACATACTCAACTATCTTTTCCAAAGTTCTTAAGTTCGTCACATCTTTATCAACAATCTCTAGATTAACTAGATATTTCCAAATGTTTTAAATAGAGTGCAATATTAACTTCCTCAAGTTTCCGCCTCTAAGTGCGTACATCATTTATTGATGTTCTTAATCACCCTCAAGTTCTTATCTCAAATCTAGCAAATATATGATCCAAAATATCTACTTTCCAAAACCTCAATAATGTTTTTCTTCCAAGTGATTCTGCATCTATTGCTATCTCAAGTTTGACTTATAGTAAACATGGTAGACAAAATTTCCTTAATCTATGAGAACCCATCATTTTGTTAAGTTTTGATACTAAATGTTAAGTACTGATGCCAAGCTAACAAGATGAGAAAGGGGGGGGGGTGAATCGTACAAACTTAATCTTCCATAAAATCAATAGATTCAACCTCGGTAGCTTTAACAGATATATGTAACCAAAACTATAAAACATGCAAACTCATAAACAGATAACATCACAACACATTCAACACTAGATTTAACATGGAAACCCAAATAGGGAAAAACCACTGTGGGATTTTGGACCCACTAAGAAATATACTCTTCTAGAGTATGCTCAGTTAAAAGCAAATCATGTTAAAGATTACAAACACATTGCTAGATGTGACCCGGTTAAGGGATTTCCCTCAGATTTGTTAGGATCTTCACTTTGTTAGAAGTGACCTTGTTAAAGGATTTCAAACACTCAACTAGAATGTTACCTTGCTAGAGGGTTTTACAAATAAGACTGTTAAGTCCACTTGGTTAAGAGATGTAATCATTAACGTGCATTCCATTTCTTATGGTTTAGAATTCTAAGTTTATATCATTTAAGCTCTCTATATTCCCATGTGTTCTGGTTCATTTACCTCTTTTCTTAAACACCACTATTTAATAAATCTTAATGCTAATATCTCATATTTTTCATAGTTCAATTCGAGAGTTTCTCTTTCTATCCTCCGACTCTATTTCTAGAGGATTGGGTGATCTAATTTCTAATAGTTTCACTAAGTTTTATCAACCAACTTTCATAAAATATAACATTAATGCATCTATATTTGCATGATCGTAATTTAAACAATTATAAATTGATTGATATTATGACTCTAACTCTTCCATTAGAATATTTCATAAATATAAATCTAGATCATTCTTAATCTCTTAAATCCTTTCAACAAAACATACTAGATTTGAGCCTACCTCAAGAAGCGCAATCCAGGTCTATTATGATCCTTGATAACTTCAAATTGTCGGCAATACATCTGGATTCCAATGCTTTCCTTCTTGATGCTCTTCTATCTCACGAGCTCTCTATTACTAGTTCTTATCCTTTGCATATTCTTAGAATTTTTCTAATAATAATAAAATAACTATCACTCAATCAAGAATCCTAACCCCTAACGCTAAATCGAAGATGATCATCATTGATCTTTTACGACGTAGTCGTAATCACATCTAAATCTCCTCTACTCTTCTCTTCCACATTCCATTCTCTAATCCTTTGTTGATCTATCTTTTCCTCTTCCATCTCTATTCTTGCCTCTCTCTCTCTCTTCGATACTATATGAGTATCTTCTCTATTTCCTCTACTATTCTCTTCTTTCCTCTGTGAGTCTATCGTCTTTCCTTGCGTGTTTCTCTTCATCTTACTATCCTACATCTCTATTTATCCTAATTTCTCCTAGGATCTCTCCCCATTTAGAGGCTCGAGGATTGTTGTTGATTTGAAGTCTATTACTTGAGTCTTTTTTTAACTCTTCTCTCATCTCCACGTCTAACAGAGATGGCCATTCTTAATACAAATTCTACTATTCTCGTGCATGATTTATCTACGCATTAGTTTCCTATCACTGACTATCTTAGAATCATGGCACCACGTGCCTGTTATCTCATTACTTACTGCAGTTATAAGCCACTCTTTCCTGCAGTTGTTTGCCACCGATAGAGGTCTACTAAACTTTATTCAACATGGACACCACTAGTCGATTCCATTTCTACGTGGAATGAAGTGTTATCTGCAGTTTAACATGGACTTCTTCTCTTATTCATCGTGACTATAGCAGTTTACTCGCTCAATGGAGAGGTTGGCAAGTTAGACTTGTCTTCCAAAAAGTTTGAATTGTCATGAGCGAGTTCCTTGTTTATGCTGCCAGGTCTAAGCCATTGTCTCCATGTTGAAACCTCTAAATTTTGCATTAAACCGATGGTCTTGCCTGATTTATCATTATGATCTCCACCAACGTCGATACCCAGCTAAATTCTGCATTTAACTAATGATCCAAGCCTATGTTTTACTCTATTGCCACCTATCGACTCCTAGCTAGATTGGAACGTAGTTGCTGTCCTTACGTTGGAGTTAGCCGATAGTTTTTGTCTAGTCAGCCACCCTAACTGTCATGCAACATAGTCGCTATCTCCTAGCAACTAAATCCGCCACCTTTCTAATATAATATGAGGCTATATTATAGTTGCAAAATAAATATTAAACTTTAAACATTTAAATGATTAATATATAATCCTAATTTATATACATGCGAATATTCATAAATACATTTTATGAATAATCATGTTTGAATCGTAAAACAATGATCATATAAATTTTAATTTACAAATTCGCCTCAAAATATATCCTTATATATGTGTGTTCGATAAAATCAAAGTTATTAACTACCAAGTATATTTAACTTGCATCAATATGAAAACGATCATTAATAAAGATGCATCTCTTTTTGTACAAAAGACAATAATCATTCGATATATGGTACATTACGTCGTAAACTCTAATTTATCCAACTTCCAAGTAATCATATTAAAATAATCAATATAATTAAAGATGAACTATATTCACCTTCGTGTATATATATATATATATATATATATATATATATGATCAAGTCCTAGTATATATATATAAAATACATACAAATATTGTTTAATTTCGAAAACCAAACATTAATTATAGTTTTGGTAATTCACATATTTCTATACAAAGGATCTTAAATCATAGAGTTACTATTTAATTCACATTATTAACGATTTTTCACCCTTCATAGACAAATAAAACATAACATTTTCATGACTCAAAATCACTCATCAATGCAGACATAAATGTATATGCATAACTTCACTAATGTGGTGTGTGAGAGATTCCATTTATTCTAATGAAATACAAGAGCTAAGACAACTCTACCTGAACCATGTTCTTGCCTTCATCATTGTTCACCTGTTCCTGCATTCACTTGCACTCAATCGCTCATTAGCAATTAGCAATGACAATCCCAATTTACAATAAAAATTATTACTGATCATTCAATTGTATATAATTCATTTCAGTACATTCAATCTCCTATCTTATTTCATTAACAATTCTATTTTCATTTCATTTCATAAATAGTTCTATTTTCATTTCATTTCAATTTCATTTGAAAAATAAACATTATTTTCCTAATTAAATAATTATGGAAAAATAGGGTTCGTGACACATTGTCACAAACTAGGACACATGGCAAAGTTCTGTAGAACCGGGAAGAACAAACTGGTTAACCACTTTGAAGATTAGAAAGGTAAGCAAAAGGTCAATTTTGAGGAAACCGGAGAGGAGATGAACAGAATTTGGAAAAAGAAGAGTGAGGAGAAGCCCGTAGAAGAATCTATCCCTTTAGCTAGTGTGGATAATCCTACACCAGTGAATTAAGCCTTTCAAATAGGCCTAAGGGGAGCATAACAATAAATCTACTTCTGGACCCCTTGAAGAATGTGTGGTAAGAGAGTTTTGCATTTTGAGTTGTTTTGTGAGAATTCTTGATATCATTGTCTATTGGTTTTCAAAGGATTATCAAACCAGTCATATACCTATTGGTATAAGTAAGTTTTGTTAAGTGGTATATTAGGGTTTGTTACCCTATTGATTGAGTAATTAATTAATTGGGTAAGTTTATAAAAGCGAGTTTTACTATGTTATTTTTACCCTAATTACATTCGAAGAAGAGTTCTTGAGCACCTACAGAGCGAAAAAGAGAATTGCTAGCTGATTGTAGACATATTTGTGTTGTGGATCAAAAGATTAAATCGGATTCAAAGATTAGAGAAGACTAAATGGGTGTACATTCAAGAGATCAATCCGAAACCTTTCTAGTGCGAAGGAATTTAGGTATTCTTTTGTTAATCTCTCTCAAATCAAGTTTATCTAGAATGGCGTCGTCGTCTAAGCAAGTAGAGAGACTTATGATTACTGTTGAACCTATATATGGAGTCTATGGAATCAGACAAAATAGTATCATACAATGCATTGTCTCAAGTTCTTGATGGTGTTATGATCAAAGGTGATTTATCCAGTTATATTGACTATAAAATTGAAGAGCGAGGATCATTATCAATTTATTCTCAACTCAAATCCTTGTGTGATAAAAGTGGCAAAATCAAACCCAAGTACATTAGGGTTATGAAAAAGGTTTTCATAATGCGACATATTTCCTTGAAGATTTTGAAGAAGAGAATCTTAGGATAATTATTAGTCGTGTGCATGGAGAAAATGTGTATCTTGATAGGTCACACACAATCACGAAGGAAGCAATTCATGCAGTGACCGGTTTTTGGCAAACCAGTGAAGTTCCAAAGCTGAGGAAAATTTCAAAAGAGATTATGGTTACACTAACTCAGACCACCTCTGACGGTTGTGTGTTTTCAGTCAACAACATTAAAGACCCAATAATTAGACTGTAAAGCGGAAAAATCGAACCCTAGTTGTTCTCCCCTCCCCAACTCCAAGGAGAGAGAAGGGAGAGTCACTAGGGTTGATGGTTTTCACTTAGGAGAGACTTTACATTCAAAAGAGGGGTTGAAACCCACAAGATCCAATCCCATGCAATGCAAGATTGGATTCTAAATGAGTTTCAAGGGTTGTGACATCAAGGATATCCTCTTTTGTAAAGAATGTAGATAGAAAGATTGAACTAGGAATGTATGTAAAGTAGGAAAGATTCATTTATAAACAGAGATAGAGATATGGAATGAAGTTGCGGACCTGGAATTAGCAGTAAAATGTCAAGACGGTGCTGTTCTTCAAATTTGAGAGAAAGTTGACGGGACGATGGCGCCCGGCGTGCACACGGTCCTTCGAAAAATCCGCGAAACGAAGGGGGATCTGTTCGTCTCTGCACAAGGATTCCAAATCTTCAATTACAGCCGCGTACCTGCAACCTACACACAGAAAAGAGAGGATGATTGGGGGGTTAGGGATGAGGGGTTTGCATGCGAAGGTGTAATGTATGTAGTATGTTGTATGTTGTATGTGATCTCCTCTTCAATGGTTGAATCCTTGTCTTGAATGCAACACCTAGCCTTGAATGGAGACTTAGAATGCTCAATTGCTTGAAGGAATACTTGAATGCTTGAATGTTTGAATGTTTTAATATTGCTTTCGCGCCTTTCTCACATATGTCCTCCTTTTTCCTCTTACCTCCCTTTCTAGGAGAGGAAAAGTAGTTTATATACTTGTCAATTAGGGTTGATAGACTGATTTTTCCAACCTTAGGCCGACCAGGAAACATTATTTCCCGAATTGCAAACTTAAAGACCTGATGCCCAAAAGAGACCGGGCCCAAAATAGGGCCAGGGACCAGGGCGCTGGGCGCCATGGTCCCACCTCCCAGGACAACAGGGTGCAAGGAGGGATCAGGCCAGGGTGCAGAAAAATGCAGTTTTTGATGTCACAAGCAGGTTTCGGGGTCTCCATTCAGGTTCAACGTTGCGCCACCATCATGAAGACCCAAATGCAGTCAAAATTGCAAGTGTCACAATTTTAGGACACTACATAGACTTACAACTATAGTAATTGGTTATAGGATATTTTATTCCAGCAGGATGAATAGTGTGCCATCTGTTGCTGTGCATGCAACTTATAGGATGATTGCTGAGAATGCAGATTATGACTTATGCGAGGCTATAAGGAGCCAATTGATGTTGAACTTGCAATCAATTAAGATAGTAGTCAAAATTTCAAATTTGGTCAACTATTGATTGTTCTATTCTTCTATTTTTAGAATTTCCTATTGGGAATTGGTGACATTCAATGGTCAAAGGACATACTGGTAACTACTCAAATCAAGAACAACATTAAGGCTGTAAAGAACACATTTTCTATTGCTATGAACAGATATTTTAATGAGTTTTGAAAGAAGATGAGCATGAGGTTAAGGCTACCTGAAGATGTGGTGAAACACTTTGCAAAAGACATCTGTTTCACAATCACCACACATTTTTGTCTTATGGACGATGTGGTGAAACACTTTGCAAAAGACATCTGAGATGGAAGAAATGAGTTATGAAGTCAACTATGATTTATTAATCAGATATGCCAACAACCTTTTGGCTTCTCCTAAGGATAAGAAGAAGAAAAGACTGGGAACATACCAGGAAATAAATGCACTTGTTGAACCTAGTACTGCTAAAGAGAAGAAGAAGAAAGTTGAGCAAGCACCTTTAGTGACCACTAGTACAAGGGTGACAAGAAGTGTTCAAGTAAAAAAGGAACCAACACCCAAAGAATATGCTAAGAAGCAAACTGCAATGAAGAGGAGAGGTAGGCAACTCATTCTTCAAGCAGAATCTGAGGATACTGACACTGAAGAGGAAACAAAGAAGATGGAAGCAACTGGTAAGAAATCCAAATGAGTAGGAGACACTTGAAAGCAAAGTATTCCTATTAATGCTTTATCTTACAAACCTATGACTAATTTTGAGAGAACTATAAAAAATATTAGGGAGTAATAGGTTTAATAATGTGAAAAAAATGTTTTGATTCATTTGATGATGATCAGAAACAACAAATTGTTCAAGAGGTAATCAACCACTTGTGTTAATACAATCGGTTGCCTCAGGATATTGAAAAGAATATTTCCGATTCTTTGTATTCTATTCATGAAAATAAGTGGAAAATGGTTGTAGAACAAGATAAAGAAATTATTGATAGTATTTTCATTCAATATTTTCCTGAATCACCTAGACATGAATTATTACAATTATTTGATAATTTCAAAGGACAATTTCATTCTAAGGCAAGAAGATTGAAGTTATTGAGTGGAAAGTGTAGACACATAAAATTGTCATGTCTAATTAAATAAATATCTTTATTTATTTAATTATGTTGGCCTAATTCTTCTATTAATTAAATAAATCTCTATTTATTTAATTAATTCATTTATCCTCTTCTAGCCTTATTTTTCATTTAAATAAATACATTAATTAATTTAAATTATCCTTTTCCTAAATTAAATAAATATTTTATTTATTTAATTAATTCATTAATTCATTTTCCACTCATGACACATGTCATTCATCTCTTAATTCCTACACTACCTACCCTCTCATTATTTTCTTATTTCTTTTACTTACCCTCTAATCAGAGCCGACCTCTTTTACACCTCTCAATCTTATCCTTTCATTTCTTATGGTGTCTTCTATATAAGGAGATGCTTCCTTCATTATCAAACCTTGACTCACACACTCGACTACACTATGCCTTTGCACTTGCATATGCGATCCTACTTGCAACCACATTTCTGTTCTTTGTTGAGCTCTTGTGCACATATAATATCTGAGAGAAAATATATCAAGCAAGATCAATGGAGATAGGAAGAATGGAGATCCAAACCCTATTGGACATGTGATGGTATAATCTTTGTGATTTTATTTGATTTGCATTGTCTTAGGTAATCTTCATATGTTATGGTGGATCTTTATTGTTGTTAGGCTCGGGTTTTGTGGTTGAATTCATTTAGCCTTTCAATATTGTTGTATCCATTTTCACCATATACATTTTGGCACGCCTGGTGGGACTCTTGTCCCTTTTGCATTTAACATATTTTGTTGCAGATTTTGTGTTTTGAAGTTGCAGATTTGACATTTCCGACAACATTTTGAGATTTTCATGTCTGCATACTTTTGGATCGCGTTTTTGATTTTCTACCACGTCCGTGACATCTGGAATCACATCTGCGTCATCGACAATTTTATTTTTTTGCAGATTTCGCAAATCGTGTATGTGTTCCCTAGTCACGTCTGTGGGTTTTTCAAGGGCGTCTGCGTCTAGAAGTCACGTCTGTGTCAGCTCTAAGCGTGTCTGCAAAACTATATAGCATTTTTGTTTCTGATAGCCGCGTCTATGTGTAGTTGTTTAATTTTTTTGGTTTCTTTGATTTGGTTTTTGCTCATTTAAGTTTCAGATCTGGTTTATTTTGAGCTAACATCTTCAGATCTAGCTAACGAAATTGGTGCAGCTTGTCTTGAAAGCAAAAAATGTTTTGTCGAAGGCCCCTATTTTCACAAAGTCTTGTTGGGTTTAAAATTTACCTAACTTGCGTGCTTGCAGGAAGGGGTGATCATTTGAAACAATCCATACTACTAATAGATCTTTGTTGTAGGACCTTGGCAAGGGTTTTTGATCTTTATTGTGGGCCTTGTTTTCATAGACTAGCAAACACTTCAATTGGTGCACTAAAATTGAATCATTGTCTTTTGTGTCTTGAGCAATAGGCTCTTTTTCTTTAAATCTTTAGAGGGCCTGTCTCCCCGTGTGGTCATTAGGACTACTAGTGAGGAGAGAACGACCCAAGTGGTAGCAAAAGAAAAGCCATCTTCTTCCAAACCACTATAAATCACTATATTCATGGTGAAAACTATGAATAATTGTATTCATGGTGAAAACTATGAATAACGTGTGCTGATTAGTTCATACCGACACTATGTCTCCCCATAAACCTATTTGATCAAATTTATTTGATCATTTGTAGGGCATAACCCTTACCGGCTGGGAGTCTTCTGTATTTACAGAGCTGAAAGTGTCGCATGTATGGCCACATGAGTAGATGCCCTTACTAGCACCTTTTTGTTTTAGAAGCCAAAATCCTTCTAGTTGTTGGGGCAGGAGGTCGGACCTCTGGTAGCGGCCCACACACATACGGTTCTTAGTAGAGATACAAAGTTCACCACGAGGAGTTTTCATGGGGACTGATGCTTGGCTGCCCTGAGAAGTGAGTGTTGAGGGTGGAGCCAGTGGGGTCAACCATCTAAGTATCCACTCTGAATAGCATAGCCTTAGGGGAAACTCCATGTGGGATCAACCACTATTGTCTTGGCCAGCCATAAGAATTATGCTTGACTTATTTTAAACATTCAAACATTCAAGACCAAACATCAAAACATTGTGTCTTTTGTGTCTTCAAGTGTATGCAAAACAAATTTACATCAAACAACACACTTTTCTTTGGAGTCATTTTGAGTCTTAAACACTTGCAAACATTGAGTCTTCATCAACACTGTGTCCTCTTGTCATGAAAAATAGTCAAACATTCAGATTTGGTCACAACAAACAAACTTTACATATTGAAAAAATTGCACTAAGTTTGTAGAAACACATCTGTGTTTGATAGAATAGCGTCTGTGTCATCTAAACGCGTCTATGAAGGGCATAAACGCGTCTGTGTCTTTTGAGAAACTTTGCATTTACAACATCTCAGAATCACGTTTGCGTCTGATAGAATATCGTCCATGTCATTTAAGAATGTCTATGAAGAATATAGGCACGTCTATGTTCAGGATTGAAAAATTTCATAATTCAGCAAACAAGAACAGTCAGTTTCTGACTTATTGAGCTTCCTAGGTTATCTCTCTGGGTTTTCATCTAGCATTCAACCTGTCTTTGGGTCTCATAAAGTCCATCATTGCTTTACACCTTGCATTACATTTACATTTGTCTAAACTTGAGTCAAAAGGTCACTTGCTTGTCCTAATCATACTTTTTCAACACACTACATACAACAACATTTTGCTAAGTGGTCCCTCATCAAGGTCTATCACCTTTGGGTCTCATTTGGTCTTACTTAGAGTCAAGGTCAACTTACCTCATCAAGAGAAACTATCATCTCTTTGGAAGCCACACCTACTCTACTACATACATACTTGGTCTTACACTTTGGACATTGCAAGTACACTTCAGATTCATTTACATTCCATCCAACTCTTGGTCTTCCATACTCTTTCTATTTTCATCTAGTCTCACACATCTTGGTCAAGACCTAGTTCATGGTTGAAACCCATTCCCAAAAATCTAGGAGAGAAACTAAAGAGGCTCAAGAGTTCGCAAACATGAGTTCCTATGAGTATGACAATGATATCTTTTTCAATTATGATCATACTACATTACCTGACATGGATTCTTATAGAAACATTCCAAATGTTGAAAACATGGACACTACAAACAACAATAACACACACAATGACAATATGGACAACATTTCAGTACATTCAGCAGAAGTGGAAGACTCCATTATGGATCCCCATTTCAATCGATTGGTTGAGGAAATAATGAGGAGAGATAGACAATATTTCTTACAAGTGATGGCACAAAGTGGAGCCAAGATCCCTCATGATTTTGACATGTCTCAAATAATGGAAAATCGACCTTTGCAACAACCTCACCTCAACATGGATCAAAGGAGGCCTAATAGTGGAGGCACTAGAGGACCACATATGGTGCATGAATCACCATCATCTTTGTTTCAAAAACCAGAGGTCCCATACACACATGGTCAAGCATATGATACTCACCTTTGTAGACCATTATGGAAGTCTTATGCAGAAAAATATACTCAATCACATACCAATGCTAAGGATCAACCACCACAAAAATTGGATATTCAAAGGCATGCTCAAAATTTGGACACAAGGAAACCCTGCGTCAAATTTGGGGGCAACACATTAGAACAAACTCATCACATACCTGTAGAGTATGGTATACATGGACAAAACAAATATTCCATTCCTCATCATGACTCTATACCAAGTGGTCCTTATATGTAGCATCATTATAGACCTCCTCCATATAAACATGTGTATGATCAAAATCATCCATATATGCAGTATGCTCCTCCTCCATCTGGTGGTTTAAGCATGGGGTATGGTCCAAGAAGTTGATCTCCACCTAAGAACAATTTGGAACAGCAAATTAGGGATTTACAAAAGAAAATGGAGGACATAAATACACTAAAGCCAACTTACACAATGAGAGACATATGTCCCTATCCATTTGACAAAAGCATTCCAATGCCTCCATTTCCTACACACTTTGTGACACCTAAGTTTGATAAGTACAGAGGAAAAGGGGGTCCTAAGGCACATATAAGACAGTTTTTCACAACTTGCATTGAAGTGGTAGCAAAAGAGACATATTTGATGAGATTATTCCCACAGAGCTTAGGTGATCAAGCTATGGAATGGTTCTCCCAAATCCCACCTAGAATTAAGTCATGGGGTGACTTAGCAGAGGTATTTATCCAACATTTCTCATACAACATAGAGACAGACATATCAGTCACTACTTTGTGCAACACCAAGCAAAATGATGGAGAGTCTTTTTCATCATTTTTACAAAGATGGAGGAATCTAGCCAACAGATGCTCTTGTGAAATTCCACAAAAACAAATGGTAGAGATGTTCACCCAAAATGTTAACAAAGACATTGGTTATGACTTAAGAAAAGCTTGTTTGTCCACCTTCAAGGACGTCATTGAAAAAGGCTTAGCAACGAAAAAGGTCCTAATTGAGCAAGGCATTATCAAAATATTCAAAGAAAACAAAGAGGACTTTAAAGGAAAAGACAAGCCAAGATTTTGGAATAAAAACAAAAACACAGTCAATGATGGTGTTGTGGATGCCAATACAGTGCCACCCAAAATCATTTTTTTGGGATCAAGCTCTACAAACAATCAGGTGAATACTCAAACAACTTCCAAATCATGACAGAAGTACACTCCATTGGGGGAACCACTGGAGTCAGTTTTCAAGAAGCTAGTGGCAAACAAAATAATAACAATTCCAGATCTGCCTCCATATGAGCCAAAGGTTAAACCAAATTGGTGGAATGATGATGAGTATTGTGAATTTCATAAGAGAAAGGGACATAAAATAGGAAATTGTCATCGACTGAAGAATACATACAAGATCTTATTGATAGAGGTGACATTGAGATTGAGGGACACTCATCCAATCAAGAACATGAGATGTTTAAGGAACCATTCCCAAAACATGACAAGGGAAAATATAAAGCCACAGATGAGCAAACCAACTATACCAGAACATCCTATAACTATGATTCAATGGTTAATCACATTTCGATGGATAATTATGTCTCTACCATTATCATCAAGGACAAAATGCCTAAGAATTCTACCCAAAGACCCAAGATTGTCCTAAAAGGCATTGGATCTTCTTTTGAACCTACCTCTAAATGTAATATCACAACTTGTCGAGGTATATTCACTTTGCAAGGTGCTCCATCTAAAAACACCGCTTCCTCAGCAACCAAACCTTAGTATGACCTTGTAGAACAGTTAGGGAAGACACCTGTGCTTATCTCAATCCTTGAGCTCTTACACATATCCCCTGCACATAAATCCATTCTTGACAAAAATTTGAGAGACACTTCCATCCCCACTGATCTAAACATGGACTAGTTTCAAGCCATGGTGGGATACCTTTCCATTCCACATTCTCACATTCACAGAAGCTGACGATGCCTTCGTGAGCCAACCACATAATGCTCCTTTACACATTGAAGCCTTCCTACACAAACATCGAATCAAATGAGTCCTAATAGATGGAGGAGCAGGTCTAAACATTTGTACATTGAGCACTATTAAACAATTGGGATATTCTGACAAAGTTGTAAATTCTACAAACAAAATCACCATCAAGGCATATAATGATGAAGAGCATTCATCCAAAGGCACAGTAACCTCACCTCTTAGAGTAGGCCCGATTACAAAGGATGTGGTTTGTCATGTCCTAGAACTCGATCTCACATACAACATACTCTTGGGATGCCCATGGATTCATGAGATGAGCGCAATACCATCTACATATCATCGATGTATCAAGTTCCCACACAATGGAGTTGAAGTGACCGTCAAAGGTGATCCTAATCCATTCATATATTGCAACAATCTGTGACCTAGATCAGAAATAACAATACCAGTCAATCGAGAGGCTATTCCATCTTCAGCATATGTGGATCCAGAATCCTTGAAAGCTTCTACATCAAAAAAAATAGAGCTCAAAGAAAAATTCAAGATTAAAGACA
This sequence comes from Cryptomeria japonica, assembly GCF_030272615.1. Taxonomy (NCBI): domain Eukaryota; kingdom Viridiplantae; phylum Streptophyta; class Pinopsida; order Cupressales; family Cupressaceae; genus Cryptomeria; species Cryptomeria japonica. The sequence goes on along the minus strand of NC_081405.1, from coordinate 688,726,176 downwards.
TGGGATGTGGTGAGTATATATTTTATGTTGATCAAGTCCCACTATATCCTAAGACATTTAGTCGACAAGAACAACCTACAAACAATTTGCAATGCCAAGGAATTGGGTGTGAACCACCTAGTGTTGTGGCTACTAAATCTGAATGCAAATCTCCTCTAGTGGTGGAAGCAACTCTTGATATCAATACTCCTAAGAGTGGTTCCAACAAAGAATCTATTGAGTGTATCACCAGCCCTCTTGATAACTCACATAGCATTACCATTTCATCCACTCATTCCATTTTCACTCCTCTCCCTGACTTGGATCAACAAGAATTACAAAATCCCTTACTAATTGGGGATGAAAAATTAAGCTTTGAAAAGAAAAATCTAAAAGTCGAAAATAAAGAGAAGTCCTTCAGTCCAAATCAAAACCAAAAGCTATTGGACTCTGAAAAAATCAAAGTCAAGGACGAAAATTCTATGAAAGAAAAATAGAAAGAGATGATCTCCCCTAATATCAAAATAACTAGGGGCAAAAGTTCTAAAATTTTAAGTCAAAAAGCATACCTGTTGATCCTAAGTCTCCATCATGTCATCCTACTTTCACTTCTTTTCACAATCATAAGCCTTCATCACTCATCCACTTGTTCTGCACATCCATTCCATTTTGGTGATACATCATGGACCTTTAATGGAGCTTCATCAAGGGACTTTTTTATTAGGGATGCCCAAACTTCTTTAGGTGACACGCATATGGGCCTATGTAGTTCACACTGTAGTAATTTTGCCTTAGTTCCTTCATCAAGAAAGATAGTCACTCGAGCTACATATCATTTAGTCAAGGAATGTCACAGTTACAATCATAAAGTCAAGCCTCACACATTTGAGGTAGGTGATTTAGTTCTTAGAGAAAACCCTAAAAATCAGCAAGACAGAGAGAAGAAGGGCAAGTTCGAACCAAACTAGCTTGGTACTTACATCATCACAACAACATATGGACCTGGTGCATATCAGCTCTCAACCACAGAGGGTGAACCTTTGGAGGATCCTATCAACAGCATGCACCTTCGCAGGTTTTACACATAGCTCTTCAGAGTATCCTAATTTAAAAATAGAAAAAAATTCAAAAAAAAAAAAAATAATAAAAAAAAAAAAAAATTCAAAAATACAAAAAAATCATAAAACATAAAAAACCATTACTTGGTGAAAACCTGGCATATAGGCACCTTGTGACACAAAAAAAAATTAAAAAAAAGAAAAACATTTTCGTCCAACGGTGAAAACCACTTCAGTGGTGCCCTGGGCAAGTACCGTGGTGAAAACTGGGTCACCAGTGCCATGCGTAGAGACATTGCTCCTCCCTCCTTCAGAATTCCATTTTATCCTTCACTTGGCACACACTCACAACCTATACATCCATAATAAATGTACACCACTCCCATCATGGCTTGTTATTGATCTACCCAAGATTGGTTAGCCATTCATATTAATTCTTCCTTTTCACCCTTTCCATCCATAATAAATCAGCTCCTATTTGTGGCTAAGGAAAATCCTACGTTTAGTAATGGGTGTGGAACTAAGAGCATCACACATTCTAAGGAATACAATTTCTTCCAACCTTCTTCAGTCTATCCGTGCACAATCCACAATAAAGCAACATTCGCATCACCAATCCACAATAAAGTTTTGTCTTCTCCGCAATAAAGTATCAGTTTCACGGATTCAGTCAGTTTCAGAGGAGGCATCGGAGCAACAATGGGCTTCAACAAATCAAATCTTTCAACTGACTCAGACAACATTATGGTTCAATGCTATCTATCCTTTTGTGAAAGTAAACATTGTGACCACAATCAAATAAGACTTATACAAGTGACAAGAGACACTAAACTTGAGGACTATAGTGGATGTTGGTGTCGAGTCTTGGTTTTCTTTTGATTTTATCTTTTTGGTGACATGTCTTTTAGCTTTTCTAGGATGTCTCTGACTAGATATTTTATCTCTAGGATGTCTTTGACTAGAAAGGTGAGGATGGGGTATCGTCACCTATTTTTCTATTGCTGTCTGTGGATTGTCTCTTAGTAATACTATGACTTGTCCAAGGATATGAGGACACTATGAGTCTAGTATGAACTGGGGCATTCCTTATTTGCAACTGTCTTATCTCCATGCAAATGGGTACAATAACTTTCTGGGTCGAACATATGCCTCGATTGTCATAACCTATTTGCCATAATAAGCTCAATGATGATAACGCACAAGAAGCTCTTTTCACTTTCATATCTTCTATCTTCCATCCCCCTTTCTTGATTGACCTCCATCATCCTTCTCAAGTCCATGTAGCCTATTATCACATGATTGAGTATAATGACACGCCAAAAATATCTGCATTTCATGTAGCTTGCACCTGCATTCCCACATATTAGCATTTCATACATATATGTAGATATCACAAATGCATCACATCCTGTACACAACACATGTTAGCACATTTTACATTTTTATCATGTAAATATTTATTTGCTTTATCATATTCATCTGCATTTCATACATTCATATTTGCATATGCATAACATATTAAAAACATAAAAGAAAAAAAATATTGCATTTTATAATATACATATTTGCATCCATATCATAAGCATCACATAGAAACATACATTATGAAACATCTCATCACATAGGTACACGTGCACATAGATGTCGCAAAAATGAATCATCTCATATAAATAATCATAACTTTCATGATATAGTGATGTCAAAATCATCTGGCTACAATCACCCGAAGGTGTCATAATACAAAATGGTACAAAACTGATACATAGGGAGCCCTCTAAAACTATGATGAACTCCCTCCCTCGGAGCCGCCTAGACTCTACAGAGTCTGAGCCCCGGAAGGACCTTCCCCAGGATCATCTCTTATGCCCCCTCTATCTAGTGGTGGTGGAGGACCCATGACCCCACCACTAGACGCCTGTCTCCTGTGACTCCCTCTAGTGGTCGTCGCTATCCGCGATGGTCTACAGAAGCTCCTAGCCCATTGATCTGGTGGCACTGCCCCATAGTATAGGTCTCGCCAGTAGCCTATCTCCTCACCTACCCACAAAACATAGGTGTATCCAACCCCTATGTCCTCTACCGCTTGCCTCCCGGCCCTCAGTGCTATCTCAGCCTCTGTATAACGCTGGATAGTCTGATCTCTCTCTCCACTCAGTGTCTCTCAACTGTCTCCTGAGTCTATCCCTCTCCTGCTTGAGATCTTGGATCTCATCTACCTATCCCTGGTAGATATCCCTCAACTCCAGTAGCTCATCCTCCTCCTCAGCCCCCTGTACCTGTGGCTGCCTCTGCCCCTGCCCCCATCCCTGTCCCTATCCCTGCACCTGTCTGGGACCTTGTATTGCTGGCACCTGTAATGGCAACCACCTCTGCCTCTCACCACCCAAGCCTGTCTCTCCTCTCCACCCTCTCTATATGGAGCAACTCTCATCTCCCCTATCACAGCCCACCTCCTTTGTCGGCCTCTACCTCCACCATCTCCATCATCATCCTCATCCCCTCCGCCATCTCCATCCATCAGCTCTGCTGGATCTGTCAACTATGGAAATGGATGCTCTGCCCAAAATGTAGTATACTCTACATCCATCCCTACATCCTCTATCTCTGGCCACATATCCCAAGGCAAGGGCACCATCTCTACCAACTGCATCACAACCTGATCATATGACAATAACGACATGAAGTGTGTCTGATCTCTCACTGTCCGAGCATCCGCTGAATTCTGTCGAACTACCTGCCCACTCTATCTACCAACTGCCTCTCCAATACATAGGGCATCTACCCAATCAGATACCTACTCCTGAATGTATAGGACAGCTCAACTACGTCATCCTCCCACTCCTCACACTCTCGGTATGGTCTCCATACCACAGTGTCTACCTCATCAATAACTCGGCGCCAATACTCCAACCGGCCAATCTGTGGCTATGATGTAATCATGTCATACAAGTGAACAAAACTGCGCCCATGCCCTCTACCTTTGAAGTGTATCGGTTGTGTCATGAGTAGATGCTCATAAGCCCATACCGGTAACAATGTCACTCCGCAGCCCAATCCTACGGATCCATGGTATACAAATTGATGGAGCTCATAATACAAATGCACCAACACGCATGGTCCCCAAGCATATTTGGTATGCTATGTCACCAGTGTCTCTAATGTACTCTCCTAGCCCATAGCCAACCCTCGTGTCACCCTATCCAGACACAAGAACCCATTGATCACTTCTCCCAATACCACTGGTAGTGCCAATCTTGTCACTGTCATAGTATCCCAAGCCACACGTCCAGCCCTCATCTCTAGTCCTGGATCCTGGAACACTCATCTCAGGGCCTCCCTGTCTCCATCTCGATCGTAGGGTATCAACTCCCCATCGATCGGTATCCTCAAAATCCTATATACATCCTCCAAGGTGACTGTCATCTCACCCATCGACAAATGAAATGTACAAGTCTCTGAGTGCCATCTCTCAGCAAGCGCAGTCAGCAAGCCCATGTTTGCCTGAAACTCAGGCACATAAAGAATATGTCGCAAGCCCATAACCTCAATGGCATCTCTGTCCTCAAATGCCAACTCTGGTTGTAACCTCTGAGTCGATGGGAATCTCTCCCGTGACTCCAGCATAGGCAAGTACTCCTGCAATAAAGCAAATCAATCATGTCAGTTATAGTGACACTCACTATTCATCACAAAGTGTTGCTTCTATCCTAGTGGTACTCCCTGTTAATCACAAAGTACTACGTGTAGTGACACTCACTGTTTATCACAAAGTGTTGCTTCTATTCTAGTGACACTCACTGCTCATCACAAAGTGTTGCTATTTATCCTAGTGGTACTCCTTGTTCATCACAAAGTACTACGTGTTTTCGCACTCACTGTTCATCACAAAGTGTTGCTCATATTTGCACTCACTGTTCATCACAAAGTGCTACTCATATTCGCACTCACTGTTCATCACAAAGTGCTGCTCATATTAGTACTCACTGTTCATCACAAAGTGCCTCGACCTATCCTAAGTCTTCCCTAGAGGACCTTCTTGAGTGTATCCTCTTAGCAACTTATCCAATCGACAATGTATGTTCATCATAGAACTGTCGATTTATCCTTGAAGACACAAACGTGCTTTCATTACACAAACACGCTTACATATTGCACAAACGCACCTGCTCTGCACAGACGCCCCTAAAACACACAGACGTGCCTCTGTTCTTTACAGATGCATCCACATAGCACAAACGTTCCCGCATAGCACAAACATGCCTGCACAATGCAGACGTGCTCGCATTTGACACAGACATCTTTTTCGGCATAGACGCGACTGGCACAAACACAAACGCGCCTAGCCAACCCAGACGTGCCTAGCACAAATACAGACGCGCCCGCATGTTTTTGACAAATTTTGACATTATCCTAGACCACATTTATTGCACTAACTAGCATGCATTAATGACAACATTTATTGTGACAAAGTACAAGGAGGTTTTGCGGTACTCACCGGCTCTCCTGCATCTACTGGCCTCTGAAATCGGCAGACACGATCGAATCTATGCACCATTGCCATCGCTGCTGACTGTTGCTGCTCTATTCTCTCTCTGAACTCTGATCTCTTGGATGTGTGGATGACAATAAGGATGTTTTCCCCTTGTGGTCTATTTTATAGACTGCCCTAGCCCTAGCCCTAGCCCTACCTCGGGTCTCCTGTGTCAGTCTTCATTATCTCGTGACTCTGTCACTCTATCCTATCCAGTCAGTCTATTCTATCCCATCATCCTTATCGAGAGATTGTCTGCAATCTTTCGATACATTTTCATCCAATCTCTCGAGGGGGTATATCATTCCCATCTTGGGGCAACTTTGTAACAGTTCATCTTATCTTCTTTGAAACAACGCGACAAGTTGCATTGTCTCAAAGAGAGGCAAAATGTAGACACCTAAAATTGTCATGTCTAATTAAATAAATATCTTTATTTAATTAATTATTTTAGCCCAATTCTTCTATTAATTAAATAAATCTTTATTTATTTAATTAATTCATTTATCCTCTTCTAGCCTTATTTTTCATTTAAATAAATACATTAATTTATTTAAATTATCCTTTTCCTAAATTAAATAATTATTTTATTTATTTAATTGATCCCACTTCCTCTATTAATTAAATGAATCTTTATTTGTTTAATTAATTCATTAATTCATTTTCCACTCATGACACATGTCATTCATCTCTTAATTCCTATACTACCTACCCTCTCATTATTTTCTTATTTCTTTTACCTACCCTCTAATCATAGCCGATCTCTTTTACACCTCTGAATCTTATCCTTTCATTTCTTATGGTGTCTTCTATATAAGGAGATGCTTCCTTCATTATCAAACTTTGACTCATGCATTCGACTACACTATGCCTTTACACTTGTATATGCGATCCTAATTGCAACCACATTTCCGTTCTTTGTTGAGCTCTTGTGCACATATATAAAATCTGAGAGCAAATATATCAAGCAAGATCAATGGAGATAGGAAGAATGGAGATCCAAACCCTATTGGACATGTGATGGTATAATCTTTGTGATTTTATTTGATTTGCATTGTCTTAGGTAATCTTCATATGTTATGGTGGATCTTTGTTGTTGTTAGGCTAGGGTTTTGTGGTTGAATTTTTTCAATATTGTTGTATCCATTTTCACCATATACAAAAAGGTTCAATCTGATGAAGTTGAAACTCATCAGATAGCTAGAAATATTCAAAGGATGCATGAGCAAATGACATCTCATAAAACTGATCAAACAAATACTGAAGCTCAACCGGAGTTAGATGAAGAAGAAATTATTGCACTAGATATTGTCTATACTATTAAGCATAAGGATGACACTACTTCTCTACCGGTTATTTTTGTAGTTGATACTGAGGAAATATGGGATACTATTGATACAACTAGTAATATCATTGAACCAGTTATGGAACCTTTATGGCAACTGGTCATTACTGTTACACAGGAAGCAGTTGAAGCACTGGTCATTGAACCTAGTGTGGATATTCAACCACCACCAGAAAAAGAACATCAAGTGGAAAATCAACTACCATCAGTTACAATAGATACATAGGAGAAACAAACAAAGGAAAACAAAGAGAAAGAGTAACCAGAGAAAGAGGTTTAAGTGAAGGAAAATGAACAGAAAAAGGAGGAAGTGAAAGAGAAAACAGAGGAGAAGATAACAGATGAAAAGGAAAAAGCAAAGGTAAAGAAACAAATTGATGATGAGAATGACTCAATAGGAATTAAAGGGCCTATAGATGTAGACAATATGAGTGAATATGAACTCATGGAGATTACTACATTGATGCAATCAAGAGCTCAAAATAAAAGATTAAAAGAGAAGAGAAAGGAAGCATAAACAATTCAAACTGTCATTGAGATTTTGTCAAGTCTTCTACCAGAGACTGACATTGGGAATTTGTCAAATCCTATTGGAAAGCTTGGCCAGTTGGTTGCTGATGCTTCTGACCAACTAAAGTCCCTTGAAGAAGCTGCTCAAACTTTAGCTGAGAAGAATTACAGAAGGAAAAGAGGAGAGCAAATAATGAAAGATGTTGATATAGGGAAGATTGCCTTATCCCTGAATAAGGATCTTTTGAAGACTTCTATTAAAACAAGAGGAAGGATATTGGCCTATACATCTAATGTTTCATTTTTCTATACTGATTTGAAGAAGAGGCCAGAAGAGATAGAACAAGAATTGGAAAGGATATGTACTGCCTACATACCTTTACAGGATTCAGTCTTAGCATTTGGCAAATCAGTTGATGATTTGCAAAATCGGTTAGATGTCTATGATTATGAACAAGCTAAGAGACTTCAATCCTTGAAAGGACTAAAGAACCAGTTGAGACCTATATTGGACATCTTACAATGGGAATACAAGGATGCAGAAGCGATTTTGACAGCTCTAGAGACAAGCACAATGGATGCAATGGAAGAATTCACTGCACAAGTTATGACAACCATTGAAATCACTGAAACATTATTGGAAACATGGGATAATGATTTCACTCAGATGAAGATCATTTTCAGTGACATTTTCTTGAAAATTGCAGTGAAAACTCCTTGATAAAGACTATTATATTTTTTTTTGTATATGTAGTTTTTGATGCAAATTTTGATATAATATATATGTATTTTACTTTTCAATTTGGCATTGTTGTCAAAGGGGGAGTAGAAATATGTATGTGTTGTGAAAAATTTGTATGTATTGTTAAGGGGGAGTAGAAATATGTTTGTACAATTTTTGTAAGCACACGTAGTTGTAAAGTTGTAAAATTTTCTAAGTGTTGCCATCAATGCCAAAGGGGGAGATTGTTGGCTTGATGATGATTGTAATAGATGTCTTCATGTGTTGTCATTGATGGCACATGTATACACACACATATGTTCACATTGTCTTAGTTATCTTAGTTAAGACAAACTGGTATTACTCCTAAGTCTTTGTATTGCAAAACCGATATTACATGTATAATGAAGTTCAATCGGTTTTGAGGGTGTCTAACTGGTATATGTAGAGAATGAGTATATGTAGGAATGGCATGACACCAGCTTGGAGATTCAATGGAGATCATCAAAGAAGAAAATGGAGGACAATCGGTCTATTAGTTGGAAGAGGTTAACTATTAACTGGTATTGGTGTTTCAACCGATTTCACTGATTGTGTGATGAGTTATCACCAGTCGTGATGAGTTATCCCTAACCGACAGATTTGTCGGCAATCTGTGATGTGTTATGTTAGATTATCTAGATACACTTCACCTAGGAAATTGTGATGTGATTCCTGAGCCAAAATGAAATCTAATGTCTATATAATGACATTGTGATGAAATATTTTTATGATGCGAGATAGAAGTGTTAAGTTGTTGCGATTTATTGAAGGCATTGCAGAGTATATCGGTGATGCAGTTTTGAGTGAGCAAAAGAGGATCTATTTAAGAAAGTTGTGCTACTTCTAGATCACACCACCTATTGTCTTCTAATCACTACAATAGTCAAATCCCCTAACCGAGTAAGCTCTAACAATGTTCATTGTACAAGTCCTCTAACTAAGTGATCCATTAGTTTGGGTTTGAAATCCTCTCCCGAGGTTGCTCCTAATAGGGCTTTGGGATCTTTAACAGGATTCGCTCCTTGCAGAGCACTTTGTAGACCCTAATTGGTTAGTTACCTATTACTGTAGATAGTTAACTTGTGAGTCCCATCTCATCGTGGTTTTTCCTAGTTGATTTTTTCACGTATAAACACTTGTGTTATGGTAGATGTTTTACTTTTTGTGGATGTCTTAATATCATTTTGGATTGCATGCATAGTATTAAGTAAACTAGTTAAGTGTCTTTACCAAACTGTGTTTAAAGTGGTATTGTTTTTATTGTCACTGATTCACCCCTCCCTCTCAATGCTTTATAAGTGTATCATTATGTTCCTTCGAATGAACCAGTTATTGTTGATGATATCAAGGAAGCCAAAAATAACATTAGAGTTAAGGAAGCATTACTAAGTGCCCTGACTAATTCAGAGATGACTAATGTCATGGTACTTCAGACTGCACATGAGATCTAGGAGAAGCTTGACACCTTGTATGAAGGAGATAAACAAGTCAAAGTTGCTAAGTTGCAGAATTTGAAAGGGAAGTATGAGATGTTGAGAATGGGAGAAGATGAGAACATAAATTCCTTTATGGCTAAGGTGAATGAACTTTTCCTAGGTATCAGATGTGTTGGTGGAACCCTTGAAGAAGATGAAATTTTTGCTAAGGTAGTGAGATCATTGCCTCCTACTTACAAAAATAAGGTATCTGCTATTAATGAGATCCAGAGTGTGACTACTGTGACAAGAGATATGCTGGTTGGAAATATTGTTGCATTTGAACTGAGCGAGTTTGGTGAATCACATGGAAAGTCTGAGACAACATTTAGAGCTTCTATATCCGGAAAGCAAAAGTATGATTTTGAAGAATGCAGAATATCCAAATATGAAAGAGAGAGAAGAGAGATGGAAGAGAAAGAAAGAGAATTGGAGGAGCTTGAAGCATTGATTGCCCAAAGATTGCCTAAGGAGCCGGTAAGTATGATGGAAAATTACCTTAGAAATGTTTCTCTTGCAATAAGATAGGACATTTTTCTTCTAGATGCCCGAAGAGAATGTCTAAATATGATAGGCATGATAAATTTGATAAGCATGATAGGAATGATAGATATGGGAAGCATGAGAAGTATGATAAGCCTTACAAGCCTAACCGGAAGTATAAGAATCAGAAGAACCATTATTATATTGCTGATGAAGATTCTATAGATGAAGAATTAGAAGGAGATGAAGTTGTGTTTATTTCTATTAAAAAAGATGGACCGGTACCTATTGATTCCAAAATCTGCACTATTGAGGAGGAAGCTCTAGCTGCTAGAGTTGACGAGAAAGATGAATGGATGATTGACAATGGATGTTCATATCATATGACTGGTGATAAAAGAAAATTTGTGAATATGAAAAGGTATGATGGTGGAATAGTAAGATTTGGAGATGACAAAGCCTGTGTGATCCATGGTAGAGGTTCTATTTCCTTTGATGGTAAGCATAACACTGATGATGTCTTGTATGTTGAAGGCTTGAAGTATAATCTTTTAAGTGTTGTACTGATGCTAGATAAAGGTTATGATTTGCAATTCAAGAATGGAATATGCAAGATCCTAAATGCCTCTGGTATAGAGATTGCATTAGGAATAAAGACTGAAGGTAATATCTTTCATTTGAATGCTGGTGAGAAAAGTTGTTTGATTTATCAAATAGATAAAAATTTGTTAAAGGCTATGGAAGAAGAATTGAATAATATTGAAAAGAATGACACATGAGAGCTTGTACCTCGACCTACAGACAAAAATGTGATTGGTACTGTAGTCACATAAATCTGTCCATTTTAATTAAATGAATATTTGTTATTTATTTGATTAAAAATCCACTAGCCATCAGTTAATTAAACTAATATTTAATTAATTCATCCTCAAACATTCTCTTGTTAATTAAATAAATTATTCAATTTATTTTAATTAATTCACTATACCAAATTCACAATCAATTAAATGAATAAATCATATTTATTTCATTTAAAACCCCTTTTTCTTCTTTTAAATAAATTAACATTTATTTAAATCATTAAACCCCCCCCACCCCCACTTGCATTTTCCTACAAATGCAACTTGCACACACATTTATTGAAATAAAATAATTTTATTTTAATTAAAATCCTATTTTCCCTCACCCACCAAATCCACTTGTACTCCTAAATCCCCTTCTAGAATCTTCTAAACCCTTCCTAATTAGCCTAATCCATCCCCTAATTATTGTCACATTCCTAAGCAACTTGGAGTCACTTCTCAAAGACTTCAAAGTCTTTGAAAAGCATTTAATGCTTTGTGTGTTCAAAAAATTAACCTCCAAAGTCTTCCAAACCATAAATGGCTCTTACATGACCATTAATGACTCTTACATAACCATTTATGGTTAATTCAACTATGACTCATGTGTATCCTCAAACATTTATTGCTTTGACCATGGTTATCCCTTTTGCCTTTGCACAAGAGTTTATCCATTGGATAAAAGCTTTATTCTTTGAATAAAGAATTTATTCACTCAACCCAACCTTGACCTTAACCCCCAAGTTGACTCCCAGGTCATGTCAAGCATTTAATGCTTATTCCCTGTCCTCTCAACCTATCTCATATTGACACTTATCATTCTGGGATTGGATTGAAATCCATCACATGGATTGAATATCATTCAATCTTGACCCTTGTTGAGATTATTCAATCTTAACCATCCATTGCTCCATTTTTCCTATAAATAGAGCTCATTTCTTCATAATCCAAATCTTGAAAACTTGTATGCATTTAATCTATAGGCATTTCTAGAGAGAATTTAGCATAAATCACTAATATCTTGTCATTTTGGTTTAAAATAAATCATTTTAATATCAATAGCATCTAGTATTAGCTTTTTATTCACATTTAGAGCAAATGCTTCAATCTCAAACCTCCATAAGCATCCATAGTGCAAAAAGTTGTTGAGAGCTACACTAGTTTGGAACTTAGAGAGGAGAGGAACAAGGGAGAAGGAGCTAAGAGCATGTTAGGAGGCATTTGGAGATGTCTCATCATATTTACTTTCCTAGTTAAATATTCTCTCATGTTTTTGGTATCTCTTTTGATATGCTTGTGTAGGAAAGTATTTTGCTTCTGATTTCTAACACTAACAATTTGGCTTTTCTTCTTGTTTATGTTTTGTTATCATGACTAACCTTCCCTTTTTGTAGAGCATCATTTGGTGAACCCGACGTGAATGCAAACACCTAAAAACTTCATAAAAAAAAAAACCAACTAACATGTTTGAATGTTGAATTTGACACACAGGTCGCGCTTTAACGCTTTTGATCGCGTTGTACCGCTATTGCAACTTGTTATTCTAGCGCTATTGTTTTTACAATAGCGCTATTGTCTCAAGTTTGGCGCTATTGACTTTTATTTAGCGCTTTTGTGCTTTTGCGCTTGTTCTGGCCCTTTTGTATTTGTTGTCAAGTTTTTCTTTTAGCGCTTTTGTCTCTGTAATAAACGTGTTTTTGGTTAAATAGCGCTTATGTTTTCACACAGACTAGCACTATTGTAACAGAACATTGTAAGGAAAACCTTGTAACCAAAAAAATGATTTTTTTTAGGCTTGTGGAAGCCCTCCTTATGTGTGGATTTTACTAACTGCTCGCTTTTTGTGCAAGTCTAAAACTAACTTCCTTAAAAATCAAAAATTTGTTTTTGGTGCTTTAAAATTGAACAAAAGCAACTTTCATTTCCTTGCAAGTTAGGATCATTTGCTTTTGGTGCTTTAAAATTGAACAACAACAAACTTTGTTTTTTTTTGCAAGTTAGGCTTAATTTTTTCATTTGGTGCTTAAAATCAACAAGGCAAAATTTATTTCTTGCATCAAACTTAAGCAAAAACTCACAATCCACACTTCCATTTTGGTGCACATAAAAATTCACAATCAATTTGTCTTATTTTGCAAGCGGTTTACTTCATGCATACGTGTTTCAAATTAAGTTGACTAGGATTTCAAAATTCTAGTTTACTCAAACATATTGCCTTTGAAGTTAAAAAGAACATCATGGTTGTTGGAGCAACATCTCCAATTAGATAGAAAATCATTGCACTAACAAGTTAAAAAGAACAAGTGAATTTCATGTTTGGCACACTTGTGCAAAAGAGTTGGTTGAGTGGTCCTACTTCTAACACACACTATCCTCTCCCTTGGCTCTTGTGGTCCTAGGTGCAAGAGAAAAGTGTTAGTAACACTCAAAATTTTTATCTTTTTAAGAGAGGCATGTCAAGAGACACATCACTCTTGGGAACGACCTCACGTGGTAAATCCTTCGAGCTGCTATAGAAATTAGGTGAGAGCGAAAGTTGTAGCCTTGGCTATAGTTGTTCCTACTGTGTAACTTGCTGAAAGGACAAATGGGCCCCACCACAAGTTACAAGGCTCTTAAGTGAGTCACTGCAGAATGAACTTATATCCAAAAAAATTGAACATTACTAAACACCTTTAAGTAGTAGCCCACCGGTTCTATTGATTGAGGATATTTGTGATATAATTCAGTGCAAGAGCATAGATGGTTTTGCTCCCAAGATACTCACCATACATATTTCCTTGAGTAGAAACATAGTTTTTTGAAAAGTCACTTGTGGCTTGATGAAAGCGGTGACTCCCCCATCATAGGGATCATATATTTATTATGCTCATGCAAGACTTAGTATATCACATCCTTACCTGCCATGGTGGGATTCATACGGTATGTAGTACCAAAGTCAAAGAAATATCAAGATGTGGGCTGAATTTGTCGCAACTGGCCATTTGACCTTAGGGATAAAAAGTGTTTGAAGTATTTTCATTTTTGATTCAAGACCAAGTGCAAATTGAGCTGACTTTTGGCTTTGGAAATACACCTTAAAATATATCTAAAGGAAAGGGGTCATAAAAAGTCCAAGGATTGGGTTGATCTAGACACATACTTATTTGTGCCTTTTGAGGCAACATTCTTGTGTTTGTGTGCTTGCTTTGTTTTCTTGTGAAAGAAAAATCAAAAATCATTTCCAAAAACAATTATTCATCCAACACAAACATTTTTAGAACACCAACAAAAGATCCAAATCAAAGAGCAAGAGTATTAAACTATATGACCATTCTTCACATCTTGAGAAAGAAGAATCTTCATCAACACATCAACTTGAAGAAAAGACCATTGAGCTCAAAGGCTCTTATCAAAAGAAGGAAATTATTCTATCTTAATAGACAAATCTTTGCCTCTAATAGAACCTTCTTACGTCACATGCATCTCTATCTTCAAGGGAAATCAAACGAATTTGATCAAGAGTCATTGAACTGCAAAGCTTTTATGCAATATAGAGCTTTGAGTTATCACAAAAACCAAGGAGGCAAGATCAATCCTGACTTCTTTCCAAACATTTGTATCACATACAATGTAGCTCAAGAGATGCCACCAACACCTGAAAGAGAAGAGATAGAATTTGTCCCATATGTAACACGGAGTTTCCATTGAAGATAAACATTTCATCCATTTTTCACCTTCACATCCTCACTCCATTTCAACTCTCAAAACATTAAGAGGTTCTTGTCCTAAGTTCTCTTTAGATATTGCTTGAATCAAACACAACAAATCACTTTTAGAGTGTCTCTACATCTAGGATAAGCTCATCCTAAGAGACATCTCTGCGCAGGTTAAAACTAGTCTATGAGTGAATCCTCTCATTACTAGATAGTTAGGTCTGTAACACATCTCAGATTTCTCTACACCTTATCACATAAAACTTTGTCAAAAACAACAAGCAATTCAAGAAAGAACTTTGGTAAAATCTACCTTTAAAGTGCTAGAGATCCATATGCAAAACACCACACCAAACATAAATCTCTCATTTCATCAACAACTCATCATCATTTTCACCCAACTTCAACAAAAACTTATAAACAAAATGGCTCAAACTAGATTAAGAACTAGACAACAAGAAATTGAGGAAGAAGAAGAGGAGGAAAATATCAATGAATTCCAAGAAGCCCTTGGAGGAAATGCAAATGATGAAAACCCAAGTACTCCTACCCTGGCAACAATAGAAAGGGTACAACACAACCCTCTCTTTAATAGACTTTTTGATGAAATACTCAGGAGCAATGCGGATGCTCACTTTTTAAGAATTGCTCAAGAAGGAGCTAAACTCCCCTCTGACTTTGATCTTGCACAACTAAGACAAGCATCAGAATGACAAAGTCGCAATGAGGAAGAAAGAGGTAGAGATCCCATCAGACACAACTTTCATCGAGGTAATCCACCACCTCCTCCTCCTCCAAATGAAATAGAGATGTTAAGGCAACAAGTTGAAAATCTCGCCCAACAACTTCATAGTGGCGTGAAAACAAATCAGTTTTCACTTAATGACATTTGTCCCTATCCCTTTGATAGGAATCTTTATATGCCACCTTTTACATGAGGGTTTGAAACACCCAAGTTTGAAAAGTACTAAGGAAAAGGAGATCCTCGTGATCATGTTAGAGAGTTCCATTCAGCATGCCTAGAAGTGGCATATGAGGATACATACCTAATGTGACTCTTTCCCCAGAGTTTGGGAGGAACAACCACATCATGGTTTTCTTGATTACCAAGTGGCATTAGGACCTTTGAAGAACTAATCCAGAAGTTCCTATCACATTACTCACACAATATTGAACGGGATATCACAATGGTGGATCTATGTAACACTAAACAAAAACCAGGTGAACTATTTTCGATCTTTCTACAACGATGGCATCAAATGTCTAGCAGACATTCACTTCAATTACCAGAATGAGAATTAGTGGAAATATTTATTTCCAACTTAAATGATGAAATGGAATTTCACCTGGATCTTAAAGACACAGATTCCTTCAATGACATGATCACAAAAGGTTTAAAGTGTGAACGGGTTCTCATCAAAAAAGGGCTAATCAAAATCTACAATGAGCCAAAGGATGCCCCTCATCCACGCTTCAATAGTGACAAACCAAACTTCTAGAACAAAAACAAAAATATTGTCAACGATGGGGTTGTGGATGCAAGAACTATCAAAAGTGCCCAACCTGTGGTTAGATTTGTATGACAGAATCCTCCACCCAAGACTAACATAGTTGTTCCTCCAAATCAAGGATGCATCACATCTCAAGATGAACCTAGACCGCATCAACAAAAACCAAAACAAACATACACTTCCTTAGGGGAACCCATCAAAACTATGTTACATCATTTGGTTTCTCAGAATCTGGTCACCTTACCCAGAACATCAAATTATGAACCTTAAGTCAAACCTGCATGGTGGAGAGATACTGAACACTATGATTTCCATCAAGGAAAAGGGCATAAGACAAGCAATTGTCATAGATTGAAAGATCTTATTCAAGATCTTATTGACCGAGGGGAAATCGAAATTGAAGGACACGACCCAAAAACAAGAAACAATGATCATCTGATGTTCAAAAATCCACTTCCATAACAAGATCAAAGGGGTCCTTCCACTTCAGGTAGAAACACAGACACCACTGATTATATGCAAGCAATGTATATGTATCTAGGAAATTGGAAATCATCAAAGCAATATAAACATTTGCCTAGTTCAATCACGAAAACTCAAATGCAGTGATAACAATCCTAAAAACATTTAATGAAAACATGAAAACAAGACATTCAAAATGAAATCTAACCAAACCAAATGCAGATGTCTCCTTCATGTGGCTCCATTTTCCTTCTTTCTCCTTCAAATTGCTTTTGTTTGTGGATCTCACCTACAAGTGCATATACATGAGATGAAAGCAAGAATGACAAGATAGCATGACAGCATAAGGGTACTAGAAGCATGATTGATTTGACCTCTTGATTGAAGAAATTCATCCAATTTATAGACAAATTGGAGAAAAGATCAGATTAGCATGAAAGTGATTCAAATGGAAATTCAAATCAAGAATAGCAAAATTATGAGAAGTGTATGACAAATTACTATGCAAGGATTTATGACAATTTATGACAATTTATGACAAATTGCTATGCAAGGATTTATGACAAGAATTTGAAATAGAAATAGACATTTAGGAATTTAAGAGAAATTAGAAAATTAGGTTAGAAATGATGACTTGGAAATTAGGAAATTGATGAAAATTAGGTTAATTAATTAATAATTTTTCATTCATTAATTAATTTACAAAAATAGGAGGAATTAATTAGCCAATTAAATAAACATTTAATTGTGACAAGAAGACTTAGGATAAATAAATAAATCATTTATCCTAAAGAGAAAATGGAGAGAAAATGACAAACAAGGTTAAATGAATAAATCATGAAACCCTAGAAGATAAATTCGAAATGTAAGGACAACAATTAGGTCTTGATGTAAGATTGATTTGATGTCGATTTGATCATGATTTTGAATTGATAAATGATTTGATTGATAAATGTGCCGAGGAACAATGACTAATTGATCCAAATTGACATGATTGAGAAGGACGACGATCAATGTCAAATCGATCGCAAAATGACAAAAACGACAACGAACGATGACAAAATAGATTGCAAAATGACAAGATTGAAAATGACCACGATCGATGACAAATCGATCACAAGATGACAAGATTGATAAGAGGAAAAAACCCTAATTCCATCATTGATTAGGATTGATGATGTCAAAATATGCCAAATAAGCACGCACATTGATGCGACAGGATAAGATCGACCAAAATCATGACTGAAGATTGTTATCGACAAGACCAAATTTGAAAGTGAGACAAATGAAGAATGCAGAAGAAGGACTCGATGCTTGCAAATGATAAAGACCAAGTGCGCAACATAGAAGAAATGTCAATGCGACGCAAAAATACCTAAAATAAGGCAATGCGCAAACGTTAAAGTATGTCTCCGCAAGTGTTGACTATTTTTAGATGTCTACATTTTGCCCCTCTTTGAGACAATGCAATTTTAAGCGTTGTTTCAAAGAACAATAATGAAAATGCCCCAGACAATAACAATGACATATGCATGCCCCCTCGAGGAATTGGCCAGAAAAATCTAGAAAAGAGGCCAAGTGATCGATAAGAATGACAGAAGATGATAGGTTCGAACGGACTGCCAAGACTGATGGAAGAAATGTTAGTAAGAAGAAATTAGACAGAGGACAGTTAGAAATGAAGAAAAACTTGCTTTCACAAATGCACATAAGTAGGTGAGAACCTTTATTTAATGTAGCAAAGTGGATGCAGAGCATCATGGCATTGAAGGCCAGAGCTAAAATGCAACCCCATTTGGAAAAGACAGACACATCGCACACAAGGAATGAGTGAGGCATCCTAGGGTGCATACATCAAGGGTCGAGGTATGTGCGGCATTCACAAAGCAAACGTACTTATCACAGACACCCAATGATATAGTTGCCCGAGTTTGTGACAAACATTCTACAAACAACAAACATAACAAAAAACAAAAGGGACCATGAACCATCCCGGTCACTCTAAATCACTCAGTGACATCATCCAGCAATATAGGAACATGATCGAAGCCAAAGATAAATCAGTAAAAAGATAAGACTCACAATTTTGACCAAGTCAAACAAACAATCTGATCATCATTGTCAAAAGTGGAAAACAAGAATGATCATGTTGTCTGGTTCCAGGGAATGTGGCACCCCGTCTAAGACCCATGATAATAGTGACAAGGACAAATGATATTGATGTTGATGTTTGATTGATAAGACAATATTAATCAGTTTGAATGTCTGGTTTGATTGAAAAAAAAAAAAATTCATCTGCTTATGCATGATTTCATTAAAGCATGATGTTGTGATTAATTGTTGTTGGATGCATGCTCAGCGATCTGTCTATGCACAAAGGGGATATATTGTGTTTTGCTTGTCGAGTGTTTACAATTTTTTTTTTTTGGTTCATTCTTTTCAGTACTTTTTTTTTTCAGGACATTTTTCAATTTTTTTGGATTATTTCAAGACATTTTTCAATTTTTTTTGGATTTTTTCAGGACATTTTTCAATATTTTTTTTTGGATTATTTCAGGACATTATTTGATTTCTTTGGATTATTTCAGGACATTTTTCAATTTTTTTGGATTATTTCAGTGATTGATCATGACAAGGGGGACGCACCCAATGCACATCCGAAAGACATATATAGAAACTAGGACTGAAACATATGCACAAGAAATGGAGTATGCGAGACAATGATGTTGACCAATCACAGGCCTGAAACAAAACATTGGGTCAGGACAAGGATAGGCACAATAAACCTTTAGAGAAAAAGCATAGCTAGAGGTCATGACAGATGACAGAGCAATGATCGTTTTACACATGGCGCCTGTGTGCCAGGTTTTCACCATGGTACTTGCCCAAAGCACCTGTTTGTCAGGTTTTCACTAGAGGGCGAATCATTTGTCTTAACTTTTTTATTCTTTTTTTCTTTTTTCTTTATTTTTCACTCTTTTTTTTTTTGTATTTTTTTGGAGCTTTTTGATTTTTTTTGTATTTTTTCAGGATCATATTTGAAAAGGTGCTGATAGAAAATTATGCCCAGTACTTGTGAAGGTGCATGCTATTTACAGGATCGGACAAAGGTTCACCTTCTGGGGTGGCAAGCTGATATGCCCCCGAGCCATAGGCTGCAGTCACTATGAAAGGCCCAACCCAATTAGGTTCAAATTTGCCTTTGATGACGTGAGTAGATTGTGCATTCTTGGGGTTTGCCTTTAAAACCAGATCTCCCACGACCTTCTTATTATAAGAGCGATGGAGACGGTTTTGATATGCTTGCAAATGTTTCAGGGTTGTCTGACGTTTCTCATTTAACATCTCAGGCTGATGCAATCGAGAGACTCTGTGTGTCTCATCATCAATCAGATGTTGCAAGGAAACATGCAAAGAAGGAATCTCCACCTCCAAGGGTAAAATGGCTTCCACACCATACACCAAGGAATAAGGTGTTGCGCCAGTAGGTGTGCAGATAGAAGTGCGATAAGCCCATAGTGCTGGATTCAACTGTACATGCCAATCTCGACCAACGTCATTGACAACCTTTTTCAGGATCTTGATAATGGTTTTATTTGATGCTTCAGCTTGACCATTACCCTAAGGATAGTATGAACTGGAGAAATGGTGTTGGATATGAAACTTTTCATAGAGTTCCTTGACATCTTTATTCTTGAAGGGATGGCCATTATCTGTGACTATGGCAAGGGGAACCCCATATCGGCATATGATATAATTCAATAGGAATTTTGAAATTTGCACACCAATGATATAGGTCATGGAGATAGCCTCGATCCATTTTGTAAAATACTCTATGGCTGTAATGATGAACTTGTGTCCATTTGCAGATGTCGAGTGAATCTTTCCAATAAGATCCAATCCCCATTGAGAAGAGAGCCATGGAGATATGACATAATGAAGCTCTTGGGCTGGTGCATGAATGTAATTTCCATGGATCTGGCATTTGTAGAACTTCTTAATAAAATCATGAACATCCTTTTCCAGAGTGGGCTAATAACACCCAACACGAATCAACTTTTTGGCTAAGCTCAGACCATTGAAATGGCCCCCACATATACCATCATGAACCTCGTGTAAAGTCGTTTGTGCTTCGTTAGAATCCAAACACCTGAGGAGGGTATGGTCAAAGGAACGACAATAAAGGGTGTCAGCAATGATGACATATTTGGCCGTCTATCGGATGAAGGCTCGGCATTGGTTAGCGAAAAGGTTAGGTGGTAGGGTTTGGGATTTCAAATATTGATAGATGTCATTATATCATGGGGAGTTAGGACTAACAAGAACACACATCACATTTGTTGTCGGAATTTCAAAAGAACGGACTAGCAACCGTTCGACCAAAAATTCACATTTGTCCATATTGTGGGGCATATCTAACATGGAAGCAATTGTAGCCATCACATCTGCCAATTTGTTTTGAATTCTTGGAACTTGACTGAAATGGATAGCCATGAATTTTGTCTTGAAGAAATCTACCATGTGCTTGTAGGGAATAAGCTTTTCATCTTTTGTTTCGTAGTCATCATTCACTTTACGGATGACTAACTGAGAATCTCCATAAACTTGTAAATGTGTGATGTTCCAGTGGACTACTACTCGGAGTCCTGTGACCAGTGCTTCATACATTGCAATGTTATTGGTACAATGGAAAGTTATTCTATAGGACTTGGGAATAGCATCACCTTGAGGGGTGACAAACAATATGCCTGCTCTGGACCCGAACTTGGTATCGGATCCATCAAAGTATAACTTCCATTCATTAGAAGATGTGAGAGCAAAGACTGATTCATCCAGAAAATCGGTCAACATGGGATGATCATCATAAAGAGGAGCCTCTGCAATTTGATCTGCTATGACTTGTCCTTTTATTGCCTTTCGCTCCATATACTCAATATCAAATTCACTGAGGATCATAACCCAATTTGCTAGGCGACCCGTCAAAGCTACTCTGCTAAGCAAGTATTTCAAGGGATCAATTTTTGCAACCAACAATGTTTGGTGATTTAACATATAGTGTCAGAGTTTTTGTGTTGCAAAGACCACTGCTAAGCATGCCCATTCAATAGTTAATAATTCAGCTCATAGCCTACTAGTGTCCGGCTAATATAATAAATAGCTCGCTCTTTGCCGTTCTCATCCTATTGGGACAAGAGAACTCCTAGTGCTATTTCAGTTGCAGAAATATACAATATAAATGGCTTTCCTTCTATAGGAGGCATTAGAATAGGCGGCGACAGCAAATAGTCCTTAAGAGTTTGAAAGGCTGATTGACATTGCTCAGTCCATTTAAAAGCAACTCCTCTATGCAATAGATGCTGGAATGGATGACATTTGTCTACCAATTGGGCTATAAACCAGCGGATTGACTATAGCTTTCCTTGCCGACTTCTTAGTTGACGGAGATTAGAAGGAGTAGGCATATCCATTATTGCTTTAACCTTGGCAGGGTCGACTTCGATGCCTCTGTGAGAAACAATGTACCCTAGTAATTTGTCGGCTGTGACACCAAAGACACACTTCTTTGGATTGAGTCTGAGCTTGTAGGTCGCCATTCAGTCAAAGATTGGGCCCAGGATGGCTAGATGACTATCTCTAGTGACAAATTTGCATAATAAGTCATCAACATAGTCCTCCATCAAAGTATACATGAAATCATGGAAAATTGTCGTCATAGCTCTTTGATATGTTGCGCCAACATTTTTAAGACCAAAGGGCATCACATTCCAATATTAGGTACCCCAAGCACAGGTGAATGTTGTCTTATGTTGATCTTTAGGAGCAATGTGAATTTGGTTATAGCTGGAGAAACCATCCATCAATGAGAGAATCTCATATCTAGCAGTCATGTCAACTATGATGTCGATATTTGGCAGTGGAAAATCATCTTTAGGGCATGCTTTATTAAGATCCCTAAAATCCATACAGATTCTGATGCCCCCAGTTACCTTGCTAATTGGTACCAAATTGGAAATCCAGTCTGCATAATCGATGGGTCTAATAAAGCCCACATCTAGTAATTTTTTTAGTTCTACCTTGACCAAGAGAGCTACCTGGGGATGCATCTTTCTGAGTTTTTGTTTGACAGGCTTGGCATCTGCTTTTAATGGTAAGTGATGAAGGACTAATTCTGGATCAAGGCCAGGCATATCTGCATAGGACCATGCAAAACTAATCTTCTTCTCTAGAAAGAAATTGAAAAAATCTATCTTTTCCTGTTTTGATAAAGAAGTAGCGAAATGAATGACCTTAGGGTTGTCAGGTGTACCCAAATTGATTTCTTCGATCATTTCCACAAGCAATGTTGATTTATCCTGACTTGATAGTGGTATGTCCACTCTTCCGCCTTTGGGCGCCTCAGAGAGGTTTTCACCCGCAGGTACGTCTTTTATTTTTACTTTTTCATGATTAGAGAGTGCCTTACGGTTTTCACTCAAAGACCTATCTTTTTGATTTTGTACTTTTTCTTTTCTTTTTTAATTTTGATGATTGGAAGATGGAGTTGACTCCCCAAAATATGCTATGGAATCCAAATCAATAGCAAATCCTGCCTTATGATCACCTTGTGGTATGCCTTCCCGTAGTCCAAGGAATTCTGCAATTGCTTCATCATTTTGAAAACAATCCAATGTGAGTAGTTCTTGTTGGTCATGTTGGATAAGTTGTGGATAGACAAGGGGCATGTCATCATTGGTTTTAAGGAGGGAGAGGGATGAGATGGTAAAGATGTAAACGTCCATGGCACTATCCAAACTGCTCGCATCTAATTCAGAGCTTGGATCCCAGAATGACTTTATCCAAGCATTAGGACATGTTTTAGGAGGGGGAGTTATTTCATGTTTGTCTTCCATGGGCAAATCATTAGGGTCAAGGAAAACATTGTCAAGGGCATAGGAGCTAGAAGAAAAAGAACTCCACTCCCATTCATTAGAATTAGTTTCGGGTCGGGTATCCTCAGGTGTTGTTTCATTATCAAAGTCACACCCCTTTCTACACATGGTCATTTTGGTAGATGAGGGTCCAATTTTCAATGTTACAAAACCTAACCCTAAAGTTGGAGGTCGCATCTTGGGTATAATAGGTTCTAGCCTTCCTTTCTTGTCAGGGCCTAAGCCACTACAGCCATCATATCCTTTCTTTTGCAACATAGTAAATCCTTTGCCATATCGCTCCACTGGCAACCTGACAGGTGGTGTCTCAGTAGGGTCCTTATAAAGCCAGTCTATGACATCATCATCCAAAGTGTCTTTGTCAAGTTCACCCCATCTTGTAAATGTAGTGGGGGGCTGATATTGAATAACTACCTTAGGTTCCTTTTGCAACAAATGTGGTTTTCCATATGATTTTGGAGATATTGGTAAATTCCCGATGAGGAATGTTTGAGCCATTGAATACTCTCCGCATCCTTGGTCCTATATCTTCAATTTTCCTTTGACAGCATCTAACAATTCATTAGGATCCACATAACTATGTGAATGGGCCTCTCTATTGACTGGGACTTGCTGCTGTGGGGAATCCTTTAGAGTAGCACAAAATTGAAATGGATTAGGATCTCCTGGAATTATTATCTCAGTTCCATTGTAAGGATATTTTAAACATTGATGATAAGTGGATGGAACTGCTTTCATTGCGTGGATCCACGGGCAGCCAAGAATCATATTGTAAGGGAGATCAAGGTCTAGGACCTGCAGAAAAGTGTTTTTTGTCACTGGACCAACTCTGATAGGTAATGTAATTATCCCTTTAGATGGGGGCTCAGCATCATCATATGCTTTGATTGTTATTCTTTTGGAAGAATCAATGTCATTTTCTATATAACCAAGACCAATGACTACTCTCAGGGTACAAATATTAAGACCCGCTCCGCCATCTATCAAGACTCATTGGATTTTGCAATTATGGACAAAGAATTCAAGATGTAAAGGATCATTATGAGGGAGCTTATCAGGTGAAATATCATTATCAGAAAATGCAACGTGTTGGGAAAGAGCTAGATGTCCAATTTGGGCTTGAAACTGGTCAACATCAATGTCTATCGGGACAGTGGACTCAATTAAAGCTTTATCTAGGACTGCGCGATGCATGGGGGACATTTTCAACAGTTCAAGGATTGATATTTGTGCAGGTGTCTTTCCTAGATGATCTAGGAGATTATACTGACTCGCAGGGGTTGATTTGGGAGGAACTGCAGGATCTCCTTTCAGGACTATTTTGGATCGACGAGTGGTGACCTCGCAAGAAGGATCTTGTCCCTTTATTCTTAGAGTGGAAACATACTCATTTGATGCTCGAAAACAATTGATGACATTGTTATAACTAGTATTTGCATAATTTGTTGTTTGGGTAGAGTTCGAAGAAGATGCTTTACCCTTGTCATGATCAAGCAAAGGATTTTTGAAAATTGTATGATCAGTGTTAGAGGTTGCGTTGGGCGGATCTACCTCAATTACTCCTTGCTCTAACAAGTCTTGAATCATATGTTTCAATTGAAAACATGATGCAGTTTTATGTCCTTTTGATTGATGGTATTCACAATAGGCATTATCATTCCACCAATGCGGCTTTACCAATGGTTCTGCCTTGATATCTAGTAACTTGATAAATTTTGCTTGTATTAATTGTTTCATTACTGACTCAATAGGCTCTCCCAATGGCGTGAACTGTCGAGGAGGCCCATCTCTGGATCAGAAAGGTTTGCGTTGCTGATTTTGTGGCTGACCTTGTTTTTGGTTATATTGTTGATATGGCGGCTGTTGAGTAACATTGCTCACTGGTGTTTGATTTTGTTCCATAGTTGACATATTAGGAACACTCAATTTCTTGATTGTGAACGGGGATTGATTTGCATTCACTGCTCTTGCATCAACAACTCCATCATTAGTGACATTCTTGTTTTTGTACCAAAATCTATTTCTATCCCCTAAATTGTTTGTGTTGTCACTGTCTTTATTGAGCTTAATGATTCCGTTAGCTACAAGAGCAGTTTCAATGTTCATCCCTTTCTTAATGAGTTTCTCAATGGTACTAGGACTTTTCAATTTGAGTTCATACATCATTTTTGGGACCAGATTTTGAATAAATAAGTTTAGTTGTTGTTCTTCAAGTATGTCTAGGGAAGAATGACTATACAAGCTTCACCATCGTTGTAAGAAAGTCACTAATGGTTCACCTTGCTTTTGCTTGGTGTTGCATAAATCTGACATGGTCATGTCACTGTCGATGTTGAATGCGAAGTGAGATATAAACTTTTGAGCCAATTCCGACCAAGTCTTTATATTTCCTGGCAGATGCAAATACCAATCCATGGCTTGTCCCATGAGACTTCATGCAAATAAGCACATTAAATATGTTTCCTCATAACTCACTTCAGTACACACCACAAAAAATGCTCGAATGTGATCTTTTGGATTGCCATTCCCTTTATATTTCTCAAAACTAGGTGCCTCAAATTGCTTAGGGAAGGGAGGCATATATAAGCTCTTGTCAAATGGATTAGGACATAAATCTTGATCTGTGTACAACTTCTTTGTTCCTTTGGTTTCTAATGTGTCAACTTGTCGTTGCAACTTCTCAAGCTGTTGTGCAATTGTATCAGATTTTGGAGGTCCATCATTAATCCTGGTGTGTACTCTTTGTCGATACATCGTGTTTCCTATCGATTATTGATGCTTTGAAATTGTCATCTTTGGTGTCTCCGGCATATAATGTTCTTAGTACACCTCTTGTTGTTGTGGTTGTGCCATGCCTTGATATTGACCCTGTTGCTGTGCTTCTTGTGGTGGGATTATCGTTTGTAGCCTAGGTTGATATTTCCATTGAGGGTGTTGTTGATACTGCACAGGTGTCAATTGCAGTTGTGAAGTGTGATAGCTTGTTTTTCTTGGCACATATTGAGGCACATGTTGTTGTTGATGCTGACGAATCGAAATTTGTTGACTTTGTGCCAATTGTTGTTGTCGCAGTGTAAATCCCATCATTTGCAAAAAACTTTATTTGGGTGGTTTTTGTTGTTTCTCCTTAAGATGGGGTATGGCACTTGCATTGACTTGTTGTGTTGTTTGTGCAATCCATTGTGATGGTTGCAAGTTTGCATTAACTTGTAATGGTGCAGAGGGTGCTACAACTTATTGTCGAATGTGGTATTGTTGTTGTTGTACATTGTTTGTTTGCACATTTGATTGTACCTTTTGTGTATTACTCAATTGTTGCAACATTTTCTATTGGTGCAAACCACTATCTGTAGCTCTTTGTGTCGCCATTATCGAAGGATCTGTCACAATAGTTTGCATAACAGGTACTTGAGTGTTTGGCAAATATATTGAACTTAATGGGACATAGGAACTTTGTTGCATTGTGGAATTATTTTGAACATTGGTGAGATCAGGCATTCTAGTCATGAAGCTTTCTTGCATCTTAGATTTTGATCCAATTTTATGCATGTGAGGGACCACTTCTTGTTGAGGGACAGCTGTCAATATTTGTGTGGTCCTCATTTGATCTTGTGTTACAGGTGTTGTGTTAAATAATGGATTATTTATTATTTCAAATGGTGACTTTTGAGGAGTAGTCACTGTCAATGCCTTTGAAGCACATTTACTCATCAAGGTAGGTTGAATTTCTTGTTGCACATTTTCTTCATTTGGATGTGGAGAGAAACTTAACAGCTCACCGCCTTGTTGTTTTTGCACATTAATTTGCTCACTTGAGCAGGTCACATTACTCATCATGTCAAGGTATTTTTGTGGGAACATCTTAAAGACCTTGTTCAAGAATTTATCCATCTTTTTCGTCAACTTTGGATCTTGAAGGAACATGTCAACATCATCAGAAGCATTGGAATCTGATGAAGAATTTGGTAAAGTGTTTGGATTTGTTTCTTGTTGAATGCCTTGATCTGAACCAAATCCTTGTGAAAGAGTTTGTTCCTCATATAATGTTTGAGTTTGAATGTCATGTTGCAGGTTTGGTTGATTCCAATCAAAAGGTGTATTTCCTCTTGGTGTTGGTGGAACACTCCCATGTCTTGGTTTCATGGGTACAAACACTGGTTCATATAATGGAGGTGGTCCAAGTTGAACTATTCCATATGGTGGTAATGATGTGTTTGATGAACCTTCAATTTGTACTGTTTGACTAGTTTGAAACTGTGAATTTGATATGTTGCCAATGGGTTGATACGTTGGTTTGCCCATCTTTTTAGATTTTGACCTTGTCTCAACAGGCATGTCACTATGTGAATGCAATATTTTTGGAATTTTTCAAGGATAATGTATGATATGCAACTAAATGCAAACTAAATAGATGAAAATGCAATCTATGGCAAGAATGCAATCTATGTTTTTGGTTGTTTTTCAAGATT
Organism: Cryptomeria japonica; assembly: GCF_030272615.1. Classification (NCBI taxonomy): domain Eukaryota; kingdom Viridiplantae; phylum Streptophyta; class Pinopsida; order Cupressales; family Cupressaceae; genus Cryptomeria; species Cryptomeria japonica. The sequence goes on along the minus strand of NC_081405.1, from coordinate 688,698,124 downwards.
TTGACAAACTTTTTGGAATGCAAATCTAAAAAGAGACCCTTAGGAGAATTGAAATGATGTCTAGACCTCAAAGGACAAAAGGACCAAGTGACAAAAGGACAAAATGACAATGTCTCCCCTATATGCTTGGATACTAAGCTAGGTTTGACCAAAATGACAATGATGACAAAAAGACAAAAGTTTGATAAGGTCTAGACTTCTTAACAATGACTTAGGGTTTATCAAAGATTTGGATTACTCAAGTATGACAAAACCTAGTTTTGACACTATATGTAAAGGGACAATTACTATTCAAATGATCCTAATATGATATGATAATGCCCTAAGCTTAATGAAGAGACCCAGGGTATGCAAATGTGAATGTATGACAATGGTATTACTCTAATGCAAGAGGACACATGCAAATGGATAACCCTTATTGATAGGCAAAGGAGTATGACCTAGGTGAAACCTAACCTTGGTACTTGACAATGAACTTGCAAAATATAAACCTAGGATGAACCTAAATCTAAGTGACATGAATGTTGAGACAAGATTTTGAGAAATTTTTGACAACCATGTTTGAAGGTGTTTTGAATTTTGTTGAATGAAATACTCTTGTGTTAATCCTTGTTTTGAATCAATTTGTCTTGTTTTTGAAATGAGACACAACTCAACTTTTAACAAGCAAAGAAGACAATATATTTTAACTTAGACTCAAAACAATCATGCTCCTTCACACATTTCTTATGGTAGGCAAAGACAGTAGGTACTTGAGAGGTAGACTCGTTATGAGATTCAAGGAGAATACATAGATGCTTGACCCCACGGGCTCCCCTCCATGGCACTCACTTCTCAAGGCAGCCAAGCATCAGTGCCCATGGAAATCTCCCCATGGTGAACTTAGTATCTCTTCCAAGTATCCAAACTTGTCCTTCTCAAGCAACTAGAAGGATTTTTTGGCCTCTAAATACAAGGTGTTTAGTAAGGATTTATGTTAAGCGTTACTCCTTGGTGTCACGCAAGCGTGATTGAGACATTAAGCCCACCAAGATACCAAACAAATGTAGTTGCGCAAGCACGATTTAGACCTTGAGGCCCTACTTAGATGTTGATATGAGAAAGAGTCCAAGGGTCATCACTTCCCAAGTAACTACAATTCCCACATAACCCTTCCTTCAAAGCTTTTGCCCATTAGGTATTTATTTATAGTGAGTTAGAATGCCAAGGTATTCTAGTTGTACTCACTTTGGGTCGTTCCCTTCTCATGATTGTCACTTGCTTGCAAAAGAAAGCAAATGGTCGGGAAGGTAGGCCCTCTAAAGGTAACAAACAATCTAAGCCAAGAGAATGGTATCGAAGATCTGGATTTTTGATCACCCTAACAAGGATGAGAGCATACTCTCCTACTCCAATGTCAAACTCAACAATCAAAGCAAACACACGTTCATTCCATCCTATTTAGCAATCATACTAGGTGCCTAATTATGAATTACAAACACAAAGTTTAGTTGGAGTACAAGGCAACCTGCAAAATCACCAAGTCAGAAGTTTGATTTGTTTGATCTTTGACTAGCGAACCTGCATAAAATTTGTTAGTAGTTCAATTTTTGTCTTTGCCATGCGTAATGCCAAAGTGCTACACAAAGAATCAGTACCAAAGAAAAACCAAAATGCAAAAACAGAATGCAAAACAAAGCAATTTACAAGTAAAAACACTGCTTTTTACCTCTATTTCTGGCCTTACACAGGCGTAGAATGTCCTACACAGGCACAGAATGCAATAACACAAGTGCAGAATGAAGTAACACAGGTGCAGATCCCTTTGACACAGGCACAGAAGTACTTGACACAGGCGCATAATGCAGTGACACAGGCATAGAAGTGCCCAGAAAGCCCTGAATTACCCTGTTTCTTGGGTTTTTCACCTGCAAATCAACTCAAAAGAACTCAAAAGCATGATTAGGGGGTTAGTTCATGTCAGTTTCACCAATTAATGTAGCTAGGAAATTGGAAATCATCAAAGCAATATAAACATTTGCCTAGTTCAATCACGAAAACTCAAATGCAGTGATAACAATCCTAAAAACATTCAATGAAAACATGAAAACAAGACATTCAAAATGAAATCTAACCAAACCAAATGCAGATGTCTCCTTCATGTGGCTCCATTGTCCTTCTTTCTCCTTCAAATTGCTTTTGTTTGTGGATCTCACCTACAAGTGCATACGCATGAGATGAAAGCAAGATTGACAAGATAGCATGACAACATAAGGGTACTAGAAGCGTGATTGATTTGACCTCTTGATTGAAGAAATTCATCCAATTTATAGACAAATTGGAGAAAAGATCAGATTAGCATGAAAGTGATTTGAATGGAAATTCAAATCAAGAATAGCAAAATTATGACAAGTGTATGACAAATTACTATGCAAGGATTTATGACAATTTAAGACAATTTATGACAAATTGCTATGCAAGGACTTATGACAAGAATTTGAAATAGAAATAGACATTTAGGAATTTAAGAGAAATTAGAAAATTAGGTTAGAAATGATGACTTGGAAATTAGGAAATTGATGAAAATTAGGTAAATTAATTAATAATTTTTCATTCATTAATTAATTTAAAAAAATAGGAGGAATTAATTAGCCAATTAAATAAACATTTAATTGTGACAAGAAGGCTTAGGATAAATAAATAAATCATTTATCCTAAAGAGAAAATGGAGAGAAAATGACAAACAAGGTTAAATGAATAAATCATGAAACCCTAGAAGATAAATTCGAAATGCAAGGCCAACAATTAGGTCTTGATGTAAGATTGATTTGATGTCGATTCGATCATGATTTTGAATTGATAAATGATTTGATTGATAAATGCGCCAAGGAACAATGACTAATTGATCCAAATTGACATAATTGAGAAGGACGACGATCTATGTCAAATCAATCGCAAAATGACAAAAACGACAATGATCGATGACAAAATAGATTGCAAAATGACAAGATTGAAAATGACCACAATCGATGACAAATCGATCGCAAGATGAAAAGATTGAAAATGACAATGATTGATGACAAATCGATCACAAGATGACAAGATTGATAAGAGGACAAAACCCTAATTCCATCATTGATTAGGATTGACGATGTCAAAATATGCCAAATAAGCACACACATTGATGCAATAGGATAAGATCGACCAAAATCATGACTGAAGATTGTTATCGACAAGACCAAATTCGAAAGCGATACAAATGAAGAATACAAAAGAAGGACTCGATGCTCGCAAATGATAAAGACCAAGTGCGCAACATAGAAGAAATGTCAATGCAATGCAAAAATACCTAAAATAAGGCAATGCGCAAATGTTAAAGTATGACTCCACAAGCGTTGACCATTTTTAGATGTCTACAGTATAATTACACTGTGAATCACCTATATGATGCTAGTGAACAAATTGCAACTATTACCATTAAAAATCCTAGCTCCACTTGCAATGTTGTTACATGTCGTAGCAAAATTACCATAAAAGCAGCTCCACAAGGCACCACATCTATCCCAAAGCAGTATAACCTTGTGGACCAGTTAGACAAAATGCCCGCACAAATATCCATCTTAGGGCTATTACGCCTATCTCCATCTATAAAACAATCTTGGATCAAGCTCTCCAAGAGGCGTCAGTCCTTGCTAACTTGAATACATATCAGTTCCAAGCCATGGTTGGAAGTCTGAGATCCTCACCTTGTCTCACTTTCTCTGAAAGTGACAACTCTTCCTTCCAGCAACCACATAACGCCTCACTGCATATTGAAGGATTTATCAACCAGCATAGGATCAAGCGAGGCTTGATCGATAATGGAGTAGGCCTGAATATTTGTACACTGCAATTAATCACAGCTTTGGTATATGCAATTGAATCAGTGGATCCTCGCAAGAAGATCACAACCAAAGCTTATGATGATGCAGAGCATTCATCCAAAGGAGTTGTTGTACAACCAATCTGAGTGGGCCCTGTGGTGAAGCATATCATATGTCAAGTTCTGGACCTTCCTCTGCCATACAATTTTTTGTTGGGGAGACCTTGGATACACACCATGCAAGCCGTTCCATCCACTTACCATCAGTGTATCAAGTTCCCACATAATGGTGCAGAAATCACAATCCTGGGTGATGCAAATCCCTTTGCATATTGTCATAACATAAATCATCAACTAGAGATTACTGTTCCCAACAATAGAGAAGCCATCTCCTCCATGTCATACATAAGTCCCGCCTCTCTTTCCGATTCAAATACCACTATACCCAAGCAAGAGAAGCTCAAAATGAAAATTGCAGAGGAAGGTCCTGGAGAATACAATCTAAGCCAACTCTTTTGTGTTGGACAAATGCCCACTTCTCCTAAAACACATGGAAAACCTCAACAAGTGCTTCAAATGTCACTGGTCACACCAGCTTGTACATTGACACCTTCATCCTTGGAAAGAGTCAAGAAGAAGAAACCAACGATGAAGACACAGCAGAATGGATATATAAGGATCCTATCACCACCAACATTCCACAAGCTAAGCTTCCCACAGATCAATATGGTAAAGGTCTTCTCATTATGCAAAGAATGGGATATGATGGTCAAAGTGCTTTGGGGTATTGTAAGCAAGGGCGACATGAGCCACTACCGACAAAAATGAAGCCTAAAGGTAACACAGGCTTAGGCTTTCAAAAGGAGATCTTTCCTAAGCTTAGATTCAAAGGGAAACCCAGCAAACCGCTATATCAACCTATTACAAAAAGGCTGCCTTTGATTATAAAAGCAACACCCCAGAACATAACAACTGTCCCATTGAAGCTAAAAATCCCAGCAAAACCATTTGCAATGCCAGTCGTCCCATCAATTGACCCAGCAACACCATCAGCAGCAGTGATAACATCAATAGTCCCCTTAGTAGCAGCAACTCTATCCAAATTCCCAGCAGTATCTACAACACCGGCAGTTCGAGCAGAAGCGGCGGATTCAACACTACCAACACTCCTTGTATCAGATTCATTGATACCTATAATTCTTCCTACAACACCAATCCTTTCATCCACAAAGATACATCAACTGACCACACCTGCGGTATTTGACTCAAAAGATCTCACAGTGTGGTATAGTAATCGGCTACTGGAAAGTGACTCAGAAAATGACTCACATGAGTGGGAATTTGATTCCGTACAGCTTAACACTTCAGATGAGGAAGACACATCACTACTGCCACCCCGCAAAGACATCCCTATTTATGGAGAAGCACAGATAATGACCTCTTGGGTTCCTGAGCTAGAAAATTCTTCCATAGACACTACGTCACATCCTACGCCTGATTCTGACAGGGAGAGTACCATCAATGACCTTCACCACAATGTCTTAACCCTCACTGACACATCAAATGAACTTAACCTAATCGATGAGGTAATGCCCATTATCCATCCTGAACTCATTGAATGGAACCAACCTAATCCCCCATGTCTTGACCTTTTCCAAAATGATGAGGCAATCATTGAATTCTTGGAATTGCGGGATAACATACCAAGTGAGGATCATAAAGCTAGATTCGCCATAGAACTTAATAGCGCAACATACTTTGGGGCAGATGCCAAACCTTTCAGCTGCAAAAATATAACAATAAAACATGGATATTCCAGTGAAAACCACACCGTGGCACTGTTTGATCCCACAAAAGTAAAAAGAAAGAGCGTATCCAATGGTGAAAACCTCTCTGAAGCACCCGAGGATGAAAGGTTTGACATCCTTCCCTCTAGTACACAGTAGGAAAGATCAACGATTCTGATTGAGGAAACAAAAGAATACAACGTGGGGACTCCTGAAACTCCTCACCACATACATTTGGCATCTCTTTTGACTCCAGAGGAATAGCCCAAGTTTGTCAAATTCTTCCAAAAATGCCAGATTAACTTTACATGGTCATATGCAAACATGCTTGGTCTTGATTTGGATTTAGTCATGCATCACCTCATAGTAGCAGAAGGAGATAAACCTGTCAAGCAGAAGCTTCACAAGATGCCTCCTCAAATTGTTGTCCTAGTCAAAGAAAAACTTAAGAAACTCTTGGATGTTGGCTTCATTAGACCCATTGATTATGTAGATTGGATATCCAACATTGTGCCTATCGACAAACCAAATGGGGGCATCTGTATCTATACTGACTTCAGAGATCTGAACAAAGCATGTCCTAAGGATGACTTCCCCCTACCTAATATAGACATCATAGTAGACCTAACAGTAGGACATGTCATTCTTTCACTCATGGATGGCTTTTTAGGGTACAATCAGATAAAAATCACACCAAAAGATCAGCATAAGATAGCTTTTACATGTCCATGGGGCACATTCTATTGGAACGTAATGCCTTTTGGTCTAAAAAATGCAAGAGCGACCTATCAACGAGAAATGACTACTATCTTTCATGATATGATGCATACCATAATGGAAGATTATGTTGATGATTTACTAGCAAAATCACTCACAAGAGAAGGTCATCTGGACATATTAGAGAAAATCTTTGATAGACTAGAACAATATCATGTTCAACTCAACCCAAAGAAATGTGTCTTTGGAGCAACCTCAAGGAAGCTTCTCAAATACATTGTCTCAAGAAAAGGCATTGAGGTCGACCCAACAAAGGTCAAGGAAATCATGGAAATGCCACCCCCAAAGCACATCAGTCAGCTAAGGACATTACAAGGCCGGCTCCAATCTATCTGCAGATTCATTGCACAACTAGCAGATAAGTGTCACCCATTCACACACCTTCTAGACAAGATCATCTACTTTCAGTGGGATGCAGATGTCAGCAAGCATTCCAGATGCTCAAAGACTATCTCATGAATACACCATTATTGATCCCACCAGATCCAAGTAGGCCTCTATTGCTCTATATTTCAGCAACTAATATAGCTTTGGGAGTACTATTGGCACAACACAATGTAGAAGGGAAAGAGTGTGCTATTTACTACATTTCACGAACACTGGTTGGCTATGAACTCAATTACACCCCTATTGAGCGAGCTTGCCTAGCAGTAATCTTGGCAGCCACCAAACTAAGGCACTATCTGTTAACACATAAAGTACAACTCATTGCAAAGATCAATCCACTCAAGTACTTACTCAGCAAAGCAGCATTGACAGGCCGCTTGGCCAAATGGGTCATGATTCTCAGTGAATTTGACATCGAGTATGTGGACCGTAAGGCTATCAAAGGACAAGTTATTGCAGATCAGTTGGTTGATGCACCCCTTATAGGCGATCATCCCCTCATTTCCAATTTTCCAGATGAAGAGATATTCATGATCATAGAGGTACAACCATGGAAGCTATACTTTGATGGTTCATACACTAGGCATGGCTCGGGAGCAGGCATTCTATTTATCACACCTCAAGGTGACAACATCCTAAAGTCTTACAGGCTCACATTTCCATGCACAAACAACATAGTTGAATATGAGGCTTTGATCATAGGACTCAGGCTCACCATATAATGGAAGTTACAAGAGCTACAAGTATACGGCGACTCCCAACTGGTCATTTGACAAGAAACCGATGAATATCAGACCAAAGATGACAAACTCATGCCATACAAGAAAATGGTGGATGGTCTAAAGGCATCATTTACTACTATCACCTTTGACCAGACACCTAGAGATCAAAATTGAGCCACTGATGCTATGGCTACTATTGCATCTCTCCTTGATCTTCCAAAAAATTCAACACGCTATGAGTTCTTGGTCGAACAACTTTGGATTCCCACTTATGATATCCCCAAATTTGAGATGATATGTCACCTTATCGGTTCTGAATCCCCCTGGTATGGTGAGTTCTACACCTATCTCCACGATCACACACTTCCTCCTAAACAATCAAATAACCAACATAAAACCTTCATTCACCAAACTGCTTGATATACCATTATTATTGAAACCCTATACCAATGCAGTCTTGATGGTACTCTCCTTCGATGTCTAGAACAAGATGAGATAACAAAGGCCTTGGAAGAATTACATGAAGGAATTTGTGGGACTCACTCAAGTGGCCCGTCACTAGCCAAGAAGATCATATGAGCTGGATACTATTGGCCATCCATGGACAAAGACTCCTATTACTTTGTTAGAAAATGCAAGAAATGCCAAGTTCATGGAGACCTCATACATGCACCAGCACAAGAACTACAACCAATCACAACGCCATGGCCTTTTTGTCAATGGGGACTTGACCTTGTGGGTAAAATCCATCCATCTTCATCCAACGGCCATAAATTCATTATTACCGCAACCGAATACTTCACAAAATGGATCAAAGTTGTTCCACTTACCCAAGTCACTAGCAAGAAGATCGCCTCATTCATCCTTAATTACATCATCTACCGGTATGGTGTACCCATATCCTTCATCACAGATAACGGTCTTCCATTCAAGAATTAGGATGTCTATGAACTCTATGAAAAGTTTCACATTCAACACCGCTTTTCCACCTTCTATTACCCACAAGGCAATGGTCAGACCAAAGCATCAAACAAGAACATATTGAGAATTCTCAAGAAGACAGTCAATGATGTCGGTCATGATTGGCATGTTCAACTGAATCCAGCACTATGGGCATATCGAACAAGCATTCACACCCTTACAGGCGCAGCTCCTTACTCACTGATCTACGGTGCAGAAGCTATCCTTCCTATTGAGGTCGAGATACCATCTCTACGGGTTTCCTTGCATAATCTAATAGATGATGAAGCCTACAGAGTCTCACGTCTCCAAGACTTAGAGTTACTTGATGAGAAGCGACAAGCTACATACAACCATCTCAAATCCTATCAACAACACATGAGCAGAAGCTATAATCATCGGGTTAGACCTCGTACATTTGAGGTAGGTGATCTTGTTCTTCGAGAAAATCCTCGTAACCAACCCAACCGAGAACATCAAGGAAAGTTTTAATCAAATTGGCTAGGTCCATATGTTATCACTGATGTATTTGGGTCTAGGGCATATTAGTTGGCTACTTCAAAAGGAGAACCACTAGCAGATCTGATCAACAACATCCACCTCAAAAGATTTTATACCTAAAGCTGCATAGAGCATCGGGCTCCCATACATACCAGAAAAATATCAAAAACATTTAGAAAAATGTCCTGAAGAAATACACAAGAACATCAAATTAGTAAATAAAGATCATGCATCAAAACAGTGAACAACTACTCTGGTGGCACCTTGGGTAAGTACGATGGTAAAAACCTGGCAAACAGGCACCACTTGTAAGGGCTATGGCTCCATTATCTTTCAGGCTTGTTGTGATCATATTCATTACATACACACATCCATCCGTCCAAACCATGGCTTGTTATTTGATTTGCAATAAAGAGAAAGTACTTCATGCGTCTTGCATCCCGCTTTTTCATAGTCATGTCTAAACTAGGGGCAATGCCCTTACCCTATTTTGATGGAAGTGGATTCTACATTACTTGTGATTCATTGGGGTTCTTCATTAAAAACTATCTCACAAAATCCAAAAACATTCAAAACAATCATCAAAATATCAAAAACATTGGAAAATAGTCTCACAAAATCCAAAAAATAATAGAAAACATAAAAAAAATCAAACAAAACCATGGCACCACATTGTACATACTCATCAGGGCAGATACCATGCAAACATTGTGATATACTCCACAAAATGACCACTTATCAATCAACCAAACAATCAACATCAAACACTCAAATTGTCTTCAACAAGGATGCATCCTTCCTTACCAAAACAAAGACAAGATGACATTTTTCTTTGACAAAAAATCTTTGTTTAAGCTATCAAATACTTGGTTGATTTGTGGGTTATTCATATTAGGTTCTTACAGCATTGTTTGTGTATCTTCTGCGATTTATTCCAATGAAATTCTGGGGCATGTACTAATGGTGTCTAGGTGGGAAGTTCACTAAGTTACATGATCTTATGCGAAATGCAGATATAGATCATTATGGCTTGCTAACTACAGCGTATACCTCAACCACCTGAACATGAATCATTATCGAGGATCCATATTCTTTATTGTTTATTCTTTATGTATGATGTTGGCTTACAGGTACAATTCTCTTTCCTTGGTTTCTCCTACCTCATCCAAACTGGATAATGGTTTTATCTCTTATTACGGTATGAACTTGTCTCAGGATATGATTAGCCTAAGATCAAGGAGGACGATCCAAGTCATGCATGAAAGGAGATGATCCTTATCTGTTCCGCAAGCAATACTCTGGTCAACTTGACCCATTATATCAAGTTGTTTGTATTAACTTGCTATATCAAAATCCATGTAAGGAATACTCAGGTCATCTTGAATCATTATGTCAAGTTGCTTGTATTCTCTTCCAACATTTTAAAGCTCAATGATGAAAATAGAGCACTATGGATTGTCATTCCATCTCATCTGTTTATATTGCATTCCATTGCATATCACCCATCCATTTACTCATTCATATACATGATTTTTTATGCAAATGTGAACAAAGTTACTGTGAGCAGTTATGTGAAAATTGGGCTGGTCTTGGATACAATTGCGACAGAGTACGCTGATACATCATCGGTGCATCATGCAAAGTTCAGACAACCTTGCATTCATCTATCATAATCACATCATCATTCCATTCTATTTAGTTGCATTGACATTGATCTTTAGCCATTCATTAGCGTGCATTTAATATCATTTAGTTGCATTTACTTGCATTAGTATCATTATATCATTTCATTATTCCACTCATGAAATTTAAAAAGATTAATTGTCCTTATTTACTACTATGATTAGCCATTACTAAACATTCATTTATCTATCCATTTAGTCAAAAAGTGCATTCATTCATCCATTTTAGTGTCTTATTATACTCATTTTATTTCACTTAGAGTTCATTTAGATTGCATTCGTTGTCCCTTTTAATTGCATTAAGGTGCAGTTATTAACCATGAGTTATCATTTTACTTCATCATATTTAGGCATTTAAAATCATAAAACCATTTGTCTTAATCATTGGTTCATACATTATAAACATATACATTCATTTAGAACTCATCATTTAAACATTTTTTATCCATGTTACATTCATTTTTAAAACCATCTAGATGCATATCCATAAATAAATCATTCATTCAAAGCATTGCATTCACATCATCGTCTCATCCTTATATTCATATAAAGTACAAGATACTATCTATCCCATCCATCTCATTATATCATTCTGCATACATCATCATCATGGCATTACATACATAAAGTCATACATCAAACAAATCATACATATATAAACCTGCATTCACATGTTAGTATCCAACATCATAAATCATCATAAAGCATGCATGTAAATAGCATATAAGAATCATCTCATAAATGCATACATATACACATATCCATCTAAACATAAACTCATAAATCATCATCCTGCATAACATCCATACATGTCAAAAATGCATATCATAACCAAAAATGGGATCTCCTCATATATATATCATCTCATGTATCAGAGTACAATGAAGTCCAAAAAAAACATCGGCTACCAAGAGCCATCCAAGGTACAGTCCAAAAATAACAATATCAAAATATACAAAATGCTCTCTCAGATGCCACTCTGACCAGATACTGCACCACTATCGCCACCTGCTCCCCCACTAGTCCCTGCATCCCCTGATCTATCTCTTTATGGAGGACCCATCAAACCCCCACTAGCTCCTGCATCCCCTGATCTGTCTCTCCATGGAGGACCCATCACACCCCCACTGCTCTGCATCCTCTGAGATCGCTCTGACCTGGTCTACCACATCTGGGAATAGCTCAGTGCTTGCTAACTAGCTGGCACCACCTACTCATATAATCCTCGCCAATACTCTATCTCAACCTATGCCTGTCCAAATTGTCTCATCACCTCCCCCGTAGGACCCTGTGCTCCTACTCCAACCTGACCTCTCTCCTGCAGCTCCACTAATCTCTCCACCGCACTATCCCTCTCCTGCAGCACTACAGTCAGCTTTGACTCCAGTGCAAATAGCTACACATCTCTAGTTGCAACCTCTGCCTCCAAATCCTCCACCTGTGTCTCAGCTGCTGTCAGTCGAGACTGCAAATGTACTATTAGTCACTCCCAAATATCTCCACCCGATCCCTCCCCTGTATCCATCTGTACCTCACCTGTAACATCCTCTCCAGCAACTCCCTCCCCTCTATCCATTGGTACCTCCCTCTCCATACCTCTCCCACCTAATCTGACTCCTCCCTGCATCAACAGTCCCTGTGATATCCGCAATGGCAATCTGCCTCTCCCTCTTCGCTAGACCCGAAAGCCTAAACCACCTCCTCCTCCACCTCCTCCTCCATCTCCACCATCCCCTCTCCCTCATCCAGCTACTATAGGTCCTTGACCTCCTCTCCTCCTCCATCTTCATCCCCTATCATCCTCAAAATTGGGAATCAGCTCTGTCGGATCTGATATCCGAGGAATCGGATGAGCCACCATATACTGCTTATACTCCTTCGACACCCTTGCATCTACGACCCTCGGCTGTATATCCCATGGTCTCGCTTGCAGCATCCAAAACTCTGCCAATGCCTGATCATACGGAAGTACGGGCCCCTATGCGTACCTCTCTCAGACCACTCTGGCATACTCTCCTGATCCCCTAGGTAATCCCTATTGTTGTCCAAACTATCTCATCACTCTGCTCGACACCTGTCTCTCTACATGATAGCATGTCCTCCCAATGAGGAATCGAGTCATGAATACATACGGCAATGCCTCCGTATCATCCTCCCAGGGCTCACACTCAAGATAGGGTCTCCAGATCACTGCATCCAGATCATCCAGTGCTCGCCGCCACCACTCTAACTTCCCCAGGTGGGGCTGACTCATCATACCACTATACATAAATACATAGGGCTGGTCGATAGCCCAGAATCTCAAACTCACTAGTGAGGTCACCGGTAAGTGCTCCCATGCCCAAATATGCAGCAGCGTCACTCCCACTGGTAATGAGCCCCTCCCGTGGTACACTACCTCATGTAGCTCCTGATATAGGTGCGCCATCATGCACGGTCCCCAGGCAAATCGGGTCTCCTCTGTCATCATCAGCTCAATCACCTGCCCCCAACCAATGGCTAGACCATGTGATCATCTATCCGGACACAGTAACCCCCCCACAATACCTGACAAAACTGCTGGTAATGGCTCGTACAAAGTAGCGATATCCTCCCAGGCTATCGAACCATCATCAATATACACGTCCTCATCGAAGAATCTCTGCACTGCTAGGGTCCCCCGTGATCTATCATATGTCACCAGCTCACCCCAAATGGGAATATGCAGGATGCACCAAACATCCTCCAGTGTCATAGTCATCTCCCCTTGCGCCAAGTGAAACGTGCATGTCTCACTGTGCCAGCGCTCTGCCAATGCTATAATCAAACCATGATTCATCCAAATCACGAGCATGTGCATCACATCATATAGCCCAGTCACTGCAATGCAATCAATCTCGCCCTCTGTCAGCCGATCACGTAGCCCTTGTGTAGCAGGATGTCTCTCGCACAATTGTAAGATGCGTAGATCCTCCTACACACGTGCATCAACCATCATCATTAGTTGTTTTGTTTCAAACTTTCTTAAGTTTAAACCTAGACTATCAATAGATACTTTGATCAAGTGTCTTTGGGTTTCAACAGGTAAGCAATCATGGCACACCTAGACTTCAACAAACATTTATCCTAATGACCTAAGTCTCATCAGGGCTGCTATGGTTCAAAACAACTCCCACCTCACATTGCCATCCATCCATCATAGGCATTGGGAGATTTTTGTTCACACAAACTGGGGCATTTATTATCCTATCACAAAAGTACTATCTTTCAAACAAAAGCGCTATCTTTCAAACAATAGCGCTAATACCCTAACAATAGTGCTAAACCCCTAACAACAATGCTTAATCAACCATGCAAAAGTGCTACAAAACCTATACAATAGCGCTGCTTAAAGACAAAAGCGCTCAATTGACCCCTCAATAGCACTCAAACATGCATACAATAGCGCTCATCTTTTCAAACGCGCTCAAACAACGGCACAATAGTGCCATTACAGCACAAAAGCGCTAATTAATTGGACAACAGCACCAAAACATAGTTTCAGCACTATTGTCCTGACCCAACTTGGACTCAGCAAAAAATGTGTAAAAAATGCATAAAATTCAAAATTTTAAATTTGCCTACCGTTGGTTCGTAGTCGGCTGGCTGCTGGAATTGATGGGCTCGCTCAAATCGGTGCTCTGCAATGGGTACTAGCATCCTGACTACTGCTTGCTCCTCCAAAATGTCACTATCAGAGCTATAGTTTCACTATGGTCGCAGAAACAAATGACCTTGTTTTCACCCCTTTCTCCCCATATAAACCTTTTTCCGTAACCTAAATTTTCCCCCGCTCACCGCCATGGTCCCTATGAACTTCTCGAGCCTCCCATTTCTTCTATTTTTAACCAGCATTACTAACTTCTTCTCTTCTATCACCTTGCTAATTTTCATTCTTTTTCGAGAGATCGCCCAATTTTTCAAAATTTTCAGACCATCTCTCAAGGGGGGCATACCACCCATTAAATTAACATTTTATGGGGCATTTCTTCGCACCTATTTTTCTTTCTTTGAAACGACGCGATAAACCGCACCGTCTCAAAGAGGGGCAAATGTAGTCACATAAATCTGTCTATTTTAATTAAATGAATATTTTTTATTTATTTGATTAAAAATCCACTAGCCATCAGTTAATTAAATTAATATTTAATTAATTCATCTTCAAACATTCTCATGTTAATTAAATAAACTATTCAATTTATTTTAGTTAATTCACTATACCAAATTCACAATCAATTAAATGAATAAATCATATTTATTTCATTTAAAACCCCTTTTTCCTCTTTTAAATAAATTAACATTTATTTAAATCATTAAACCCCCCCCCCCACTTGCATTTTCCTACAAATGCAACTTGCACACACATTTATTGAAATAAATTAATTTTATTTTAATTAAAATCCTATTTTTCCTCACCCACCAAATCCACTTGCACTCCTAAACCCCCTTCTAGATTCTTCTAAACCCTTCCTAATTAGCCTAATCCATCCCCTAATTATTGTCACATTCCTAAGCAACTTGAAGTCACTTCTCAAAGACTTCAAAGTCTTTAAAAAACATTTAATGCTTTGTGTGTTCAACAAATTAACCTCCAAAGTCTTCCAAACCATAAATGGCTCTTACATGACCATTAATGGCTCTTACATAACCATTTATGGTTAATTCAATTATGAATCATGTGTCTCCTCAAGCATTTATTGTTTTGGCCATGGTTATCCCTTTTGCCTTTGCACAAGAGTTTATCCATTAGATAAAAGCTTTATTCTTTGAATAAAGAATTTATTCACTCAACCCAACCTTGACCTTAACCCCCAAGTTGACTCCCAGGTCATGTCAAACATTTAATGCTTATTCCTTCCTCTCAACCTATCTCATATTGACACTTGTCATCCTAGGATTGGATTGAAAGCCATCACATGGATTGAATATCATTCAATCTTGACCCTTGTTGAGATTATTCAATCTCAACCATCGATTGCTCTAGTTTTCCTATAAATAGAGCTCATTTCTTCGTAATCCAGATCCTGAAAACTTGTATGCATTTAATCTGTAAGCATTTTTAGAGAGCATTTAGCATAAATCACTAATATCTTGTCATTTTGGTTTAAAATAAATCATTTTAATATCAATAGCATCTAGTATTAGCTTTTTATTCACATTTAGAGCAAATACTTCAATCTCAAACCTCCATAAGCATCCATAGTGCAAAAAGTTGTTGAGAGCTACACTATTTTGGAACTTGGAGAGGAGAGGAACAAGAGAGAAGGAGCTAAGAGCATGTTAGGAGGCATTTGGAGATGTCTCATCATATTTACTTTCCTAGTTAAAAATTCTCTCATGCTTTTGGTATCTCTTTTGATATGCTTGTGTCGGAAAGTATTTTGCTTATGATTTCTAATACTAACAATTTGGCTTTTCTTCTTGTTTATGTTTTGTTAACATGACTAACCTTCCCTTTTTGCAGAGCATCAGGTACTAAATGGGTATTCAAGAATGAATTGAATAAAGTTGGCGAAGTTATCAGAAATAAAACAAGACTGGTATGCAAAGGATATTCACAGAAAAAAGGAATTGATTATGAGGAGACTTTTTCTCTGGTAGCTAGACTTGAAGTTGTTAGACTATTGCTTGCATATGTTGCCTATAAGAATTTGAAGGTATATGAGATGGATGTCAAGTCAGCCTTTCTAAATGGTGATCTTGAGGAAGATTTCTACATTGAGCAACCTAATGGATTTTCATTATCAGATGATGGAGACATGGTATGCAGACTGAAGAAATCTCTTTATGGATTGAAACAAGCCCTTAGAGCCTGGTATGCTAGATTGGATAAGTATTTTCTAAAATTGGGATTTAATAAAGGTATTGTTGATAGTAATCTATATTTCAAGATTGAGAATGATAACATTTTGATTGTTTAAGTTTTTTTTTATGACAATATCTTTGGAGGAGATGATAACTTGAGCATGAAGTTTACTAGTGATATGTAGAAAGAATTTGAGATGTCTATGATAGGAGAGATAAAAAATTTCTTAGGATTGTAGATTTCACATACTAAAAAAGGTAATTTTATATCTCAAACTAAATATGTGAAGGAATTGCTAAAGAATTTCAGATTAGAATATTCTAAACTGGTTGGAACTCCCATGGTGACTGGATGCAAATTATCTAAAATGATGAATCTCAGAAAGCTAATTAGACCTTGTATAGATCTATGGTTAGTGACTGCTATACCTAACTCAAACTAGACCTAACATTATTCATGTTGTGTGCATGACTACTAGATATCAAGTTTATTCGAAAGAGAGTCATATCACTATTGTAAAAAGGATATTCAGATACTTGAAAGGAACTGTGGATTATGGTTTGTGGTATCCGATGAATGATGATTTCATGTTATGTGCTTACATTAATACTGATTGGGCTGGTGATGTTGATGATTGGCAGAGTACCTCTGGTGGTGCTTTCTTTTTGGGTAAGAAATTGGTTTCATGGGCTAGTAAGAAACAAGATTCAGTTTCCCTATCTACTGTTGAAGTTGAGTACATTGTTGTTGCTAGTAATTGCACTCGGGTAGTTTGGATGAAGCAAATGTTGAAGGATATCAGATTTATCTATGATAAGACTACTATCATATATTATTATAATTCTAGTGCTATTAATATGTCAAATAACCCAGTGGAACATTCAAAGACTAAACATGTATCAATCAAGTATCATTTGTTGAGAGAAAAAGTTAGTGAAGAGGAAGTGAAGCTAGAATATGTTTCTACAAAGGAACAAATTGCTGATATTTTCACTAAGCCTTTGCCTACAGATACATTTGTCTATTTGAGAGACAAGCTAGGGGTATCTACCCCTCCTAATGGGAACTAGATGCATTGAGTTGCATCAATTTGGTGGACTTCACAGTCTTATCTTTTTGTCTAGATTGATGAGTTAATGTTTCTCCTTTGTTGGAGTAGTTGGTCTGTGGCTAGACTGGTTATATGTTTTAGGGGGAGAGAATCATGATTTATTTGGGGAGAGTTTGGTTTTCTGTCTTGAGAATCTTTGGCATTGTTGTCAAAGGGGGAGAGTAGCATGTGAAAAACTGTTTTATCTGTTTAATCTTAGGGGAAGTTTGTTGGAGATGTTTTCTTTCTTTGCATTGATTGTTTTTCACATTCATATGTGCCAAAAGGGGACATTGTTGGACATTGTTGCTGCTAGGATATGTTGTTGTCATTGATGTCAACATATTCCTCTGATTTATTGCTCCAGTGATTGCAAATTGGTTTATTGGGATCATGGTTTGGTGTATGGAGTATTTCTAGTGTTATTACATCTTTCTACATTGGTTTCAATGAACTGAGAAGCTTAATTGATCATATCATATGATCTGGTTTGCAGTTTGGTTTCTCTGATCAATGCTTTGTAGAGTTTGGTATTTCCTCTGGTATATTCCGATGTGATCAGATTTTTAGCTGTGATTTTGGGAGATATTTGGGATGTTCTTGTGTATCTTCATTTCAGATGGTTCATGATTTGGTGCTCTACAGGTTATCTATCTTAGTGACAATTGTTGTTGTTTGAGAATTCTTGAGGTTCAGATGTTTATCAATGAAGATTTGATAAGTGGTGTTGGCACAACTATTACTGATGATTATAATGTGCTTGCTGGTGTTTCCTAACTATATCTTATTTGTTTTGATGATCTGAATTGATCATTGTGTGAGTTTTTGGTGATTTTCATGATCTAGTGATGTTTTTTGTGTTATGCAGTACTCTTGGTGTTTTAGTGTGTTGCAGTTGATCTTGGTGAGATTTCCAGTGGTGTTGCATATTTGGAGTTTTGATTTAGATCCAATTTATGTCATGTATGTCATTTTATTGGTCCAGTGGTCAATCTTTGTATTGTGTACTGTAATTTTGTAATTAGGTGTTGAGGGTTTAGCCGACCTTGTTGTCAAGGTTGATGAATTGCATATATAGGTGATAAAATTATGTAATTTGGGTATCAAGGTTATGTCTACATTACTAGAGAGTGGTGTGTGAGTGAATAAAAGAATTCATCCTTTGGTAGTGTGATTGAGCAAAGTTTTGGAGGGTTGCAGAGCAGACATATGTGCTTAACTGAAACTGTCTTCAGGCATTAGCATATGCTATCATTGCAGTTCATTCCTTCTGGATTGTAGTCTGAATCTTATTGTAAGTCAGTGAGACCTCCCTGATGATTGTAGCCTTTCGGGTTATTATATTTTGAGCAGTGAGCTCTTGGCAGTGAGTCTAAATGCAGGTGCATTCCCCATTGTAATATTTACACATACTAATGTAGAGTATCATCTTATTGTGGGTAGGTTCCCACCATGGTTTTTCCCTTAACCAGGTTTTCCATGTCAAAATCTTGGCATTGTGTGTTGTGTTATCAATTTTCTTATCTTTGTTGTTGTCATAGTTTATCAGATTTGCATTTAAGGTTAAGTTTGATAATCTAGTGAAAACTGATTCACCCCACCCTCCTCTAAGTTTTCCTTCATTGTTGTTGCCAACACCTCGCATCTTAAATTTTCCAGATGAAGAGATCTTCACCATCATGCCAACACAACCATGGAAGATATATTTTGATGGTTCCTACACTAGGCATGGTTTGGGAGAAGGCATCCTGTTCATCACCCCTCAAGGTGACAACAACCCAAAGTCATATAGGATAAAATTTACTTGTACAAACAACATAGTAGAGTGTGAAGCCTTGATCAGAAAAATAAGAATGGTTGTACAATGGAACTTGCAGGAGCTATAGGTCTATGACGATTCACAACTGGTAATTTGATAGGTCAGTGATGAATACCAAACTAAGGATGATAAGTTCATGCCTTACAAAAAAATGGTTGATATTTTCAAAGTATTATTTACAACTATCACTTTTTGAGAAGATTCCTCAGGATCATAACAGAGCTGCAGATGCAATGGCTACCATAACCTCTCTCCTTGATCTTCCACAAAACTCACAATGCTACAAGTTCTTAATTGAATAGCTTTGGATCCCTACTTATGATATCTCAGAATCCAAGATGGTATGTCAACTCATCGGTCCCGATTCCATATGGTATGGTGAGTTTTACGCTTACTTATGTGACCCAATTCTTCCACCACACCAATCAAACAATCAACGAAAAAACCTTCATACACCAATCTGCCTGATATACCATCATTATCGAAACCCTATACCGACGAGGTCTCGAGGGTACTTTCCTCTGATGTTTAGAGAAAGGCAAGGTGACCACAACTTTAGAAGAAGTACATGAAGGCATTTGTGGCCCCCACTCAAGTGGCCCTTCATTGGCTAAAAATATCATGAGGGTCGGATACTATTGGCCCTCCGTGGAAAAAGACTCCTACTACTTTGTCAGGAAGTGCAAGAAGTGTCAAGTACACGGAGATCTCATACATGTGCATGTGCAAGAACTGCAACCCATCACAACACCATGGAACTTTTGTCAATGGGGACTTGATTTTGTGGGTAAAATCCATCCATCTTCAACCAATGGTCACAACTTCATCATTACCTCCACAAAATATTTCATGAAGTGGATCGAAGTCGTTCCTCACCCAAGTCACCGGCAAGATGATCACCTCATTCATCCTCAATTATATCATCTGTCATTATGGTGTACCCATGTCCATCATCACAGCTAACGAGATTCCTTTCAAAAATCAGGATGTTTGCGAACTCTGTGAGAAGTTTCATATCCAACACCATTTCTCCACCCCATATTACCCACAAGGAAATGGTCAAGCAGAATCCTCAAACAAGAACATATTGAGGATCCTAAAGAAAATAGTCAATGATGCCAGTCGTAATTAGCACATTCATCTAAATCTAGCACTATGGGCATATTGAACTAGCATTCGAACCCCTATAGGCACAACCCCATACTCACTTGTTTATGAAGAAGAAGCTATATTGCCTATTGAGGTTGAATTACCATCCCTACGGGTCTCCTTGCACAACTTGATAAATGATGAAGGTATCGAGTCACACATCTTCACGACTTGGAACTTCTTGATGAGAAGTGACAAGATGCCTGCAATCACCTACAAGCATATCAACAACACATGAGAAGAAGCTACAATCATAGGATCAAATCTCACACATTTGAGGTAGCAAATCTTGTTCTCAGAGAAAATCCTCGCAATCAACCAAATAGAGAACATTGGGGCAAATTTGAATCTAATTGGCTAGGTCCATATGTCATCACCGTCCTCTTTGGGTCTAGGGCACATCAATTAAGAACTTCAGAAGGAGAACCACTAGCAGATCCAATCAGCAACATGCATCTCAAAAAGTTTCATACATAAGTTGTACAGAGCATCAGGCTCATCAAATATCAAAAAATACCAAAACATTTAGAACAAGTCCTAAACAAAGTACAAAACAATGAAAAAATAAAGAAAATAGTAAAGAAACATCATTCAACCAAATGGTGAAAACCACTTTGGTTGCACCTTGGATAAGTACGGTGGTGAAAACCTGGCAAACATACACCATTCGTAAAGGTTGTGGCTCCATTGTGTTTCGGACTTGTTTTGATCACATCCATGCATCCGCTCATACATTAGAGATCTACCATGGCTTGTTATTGATCTGCAATCAAGGTTATTGCCTCATATGTCCTGCATCATGCTTTTACACGAACACCTAACTAGGGGCAACCTTTTTAACCTAATGATGGGAGTGGATTCTCAATGCTGGTGATTTATCGAAAATGTCATGAAATAAGACCAAAAACATTCAAAAAGACCAAAACATTTGAAAAATGTCCTGAAATAAAATAAAAAGCATTCAAAACAAACAAAAAACCCAAAAACATTAAAAAAAAGGTCAAAAATCAATCGAAAAATTATAATAAATTGGTCCTTGTACATAAACATCCAATCAGATGCAACACAACATTTGAACTACCTAAAAGATGACCAACTATCAGATCAAAAAACAAGCAAACATCTAATCAACACATACACGAGATTGTCTTAAAAAAGGATACATCCTTCCTTCAAATCAAGACATGATGACATATCTCTTTGACAAGAAGATTCAGTTTGGCTAATAGGCATTTAGTCAAATTTTTGGTTTTTATATATATTAGGTTCCTATGCTACTCTAGGATATCCACAAGTGATTAGAGTCACTAATACATTTGGTCTAGAATTTTGATGGAGAAGGTATATTGTGATCAAATTTGATTTTTTTTTTAAGAAACGCCCAACTTCGTCGGAATTCCGATGGTAATTTCACATTTGGTTTCCACAAAGAAGGCATTAGAAATGAAATTTGTTTTTTTTTTAAAAGTGCCTGCGTTCGTCAAAATTTTGATGGCAATGGGCATTACTTTAAAAAAAAAGAAAAAAGAGGACAAGTCATTTGTGCATTCAATCCCACGTAGGCTTCCGCGTTGAGCTCAACCCCTAGCAAGATCAAACGACACACTCACCATTTGAGGTGGAATATTCACCTTCATTTTGGATTTGGATAATATGAGGAATTGTTGAACTTCACCTTCATTTTGGATTTGCATAATATGAGGAATTGTTTAATCTTCACCTTCATTCATTGAATCTTTGCATTTGCATAATATTTGCAGGAGGAATTTTGGATTTGCATAATATTTGCATGAGGAATTTCGGATTTGCATAATATTTGCATGAGGAATTTCAGATTTGCATAATGTTTGGATGAGGAATTTCAGAATTTTGGATTTGAATCTTTCCCATGATAGGGGAAAGAGGTTACAATAGGTTTCCGTAGAAGCCATCTCCTCTAGGCCAAGGGTAGTACACTTTGTAACCCTTTGCCCACACAGAACCATCACTGTACCACTCTTGCAAGCCTATTTCCCTTCTACCATGGTTGGAAGTACTCAAAAAGTATGAAAGATTCTAGTATTAGACATATACTTAGCATAAAATAAATGAGTTACTAAATTTCACAAATTAGAGGGTGAACCCTGGTAACAGTAGACTAATCGGCAGTGATACCTTGTGGTTTGATCGAGAGATGCTTCCCCAATAAGATCAAATCGATATTGGACTGGGTAATAACAGAACCACCAACAATGTATTTCTCAATGATTAGTGTGTAGAAGTATATTCATTAATCCAACATCCAATCTATTATATACAAAGGAATTCATACCAAATAGTATTAATTAATCAATCTGTTTTATATTCAGTGCCTTATCAAGTATTAAGTGCTTGGTTTGATGATCTTCTAACTGTTGGGAGTGCACTACTTATATCTCTTCATTGGGTACAGAAGTGGTGACCACTCAATAAGGGGTGATTGTTGGAGTGGTGGCATCCCCTCCTAAACCATGATGTCTCCTCCTAACAACTGGCATGCCTCTTCATATTATTACACACCCTTAATATGTTATCACTCTTAAATATTCACCATCACTAGAGATTAATGGTGAGGGTTGATATTTATTGTCTTTAATCTATATAAGCTTGACTATAGTAAATCAATGATTTCCTCCATGAAATTGTGAAGTCTTACCGTGTAAGACAATTTCATCATTTGGACCTTCCGTGAAGAAATGCTAGTTGTTCAAATTGGGGGCATCACAGTCCTCCCCTCCCAAATTCGCTTTTCCTCAAGCAACTTTAGGTTTAGATGATCAAATATATCAGTGTAGCGTCCTAAAATTGTGACACTTGCAATTTCGACTGCATTTCGGTCTTCACGATGGCGATGCAACACGCAACCTGAATGGAGATCTCGAAACCTGATTATGACACCAAAAACTACATTTTCTTGCACCCTAGCCTGAACCTCCTTTGTACCCTACTGTCCTGGGAGGTGGGACCAGAGCGCCCAGCGCCCTGGTCCTTCAGGACCAGGGCGCCCAGCGCCCTGGTCCCCAGGACCATGGCGCCCAGCGCCCTGGTCCCTGGGTCCTATTTTGGGCCCGGTCTCTTTGGACTTCGGGTCTTTATGTTTGCAAATTGGAAAATTGTCTTTCCTGGTCAGCCTAAGGTCGGGAAAATCAGTCTATCAGCCATAATTGACAAGTATATAAACTACATTTTCCTCTCTCATTGGGATAGAGAGACACACATGAGGGAAAAAGCGTGGAAACTATACTCAAGCATTCAAGCATTCAAACATTCAAGCATTCATTCCAAGTCTCCATTCAAGGCTAAGTGTTGCATTCAAGACAAGGATTCAACCATTGAAGAGGAGATCACATACTACATATTACAACAACATACAACATCTATACCTTCGCACATAAGGATACAAACATTCTTAGAACAAGGTTGCAGGTACGCGGCTGAAATTGAAGATCTGGAATCCTTGTGCAGAGACGAACAGATCCCCCTTCGTTTCGCGGATTTTTCGAAGGACCGTGGCGCTCGGGCGCCATCGTCCCGACAACTTTTGCTCAAATTTGCAGGACAACGCCGTATCGACATTTTACTGCTAATTCCAGGTCCGCAGCTTCATCCTATATCCCTATCTCAGTTTATAAGTGAATCTTTGTCACTTTCTATGCATTCCTAGCTTAATCATTCTATCTACATTCTTTACAAAAGAGGGCAGCCTTGCTATTTTAACCCTTGAAATGCATTTAGCATCCAATCTTGCATTGCGTGGGATTGGATCTTGTGGGTTTCAACCCCTCTTTTGAATGTAAAGTCTCTCCCCTAAGTGAAAACCATCAACCCTAGTGAATCTCCCTTCTCTCTCCTTGGAGTTGGAAGAGGGGAGAGCAACTAGGGTTCGATCGCGATTTTTCGCTTTACATTTTGGTGAACCCGACGTGAACATCCTTTCTGACTATTCATGCTTAGATCTGAAAATTGGATTCCTTGATTGCATTTCCATGTTTGATCTTTTGCAAAATTTTAGAGGTGATTGCATAAAAACCCTAAATTTTCTTTTTAGTAATTAAGCTTGTGAAATGTCTAAATGTTAATGCTTGTTTCAGATTTGCCCTTCTATTACAAATTATCAATTCATAGTTGTGCTTTAATTTTGAAAATTAAGTGGTTAAGTGTCAAAACCCTAATTTTTGAAACCCTCTTGATTCAACCTTTGTCCGACAATTTCACTGATCAAAACATCTCCAAATCAGCTGTAACTTTGGATTCCGCAATAAAATCACAATATCTTTCATCCCTGAAAATTTGGAAAAAAGTTGCGAGGACCGTGTGCACTCCGAGCGCCATCGTCCCCGACATTTTTTCCGAAATTTCGGGAGCGAGATCTTACTGTATTTTCCTGCTAAAATCCAAAATTTTGGCTGTTTTTATCAATTCTAACACCTTCAAAATTACAGTCAAAGTTGGTCTTGTGATTGCTTGGATTAAGGCTTCTAAACATTCAAAAATCATCGAAACTGAAATTTTGTGTCAAAATTGTGTTCTTACTGTCCTAAATCTGAAAAGTGTGTTTGCATTCATTCGAAATTTCAGTGCTTTATTCAAATTCTTGCAATTTGTGACTTTTGAAATTAAGTGCTTAATTACAACAACTTTAATTTCCGCTTTCAAAATTGAATTTTGCGTGAAATTGAGTCAATTTTTAAATTTCAAAATTTGCATTGCTCTTGACATTCCCTCTAAAATCATAACATTCAAAATTTCAGTTTCCCTCTCTTTTTCAAAATTCAAATTTTTGCATTTTTCGACAATCTTGGTAGGGTTCAATTTCGAGATTGCAACTTTAATTTGGCCTATCTATAGATCGTAAAATCACTCAATTTTTTTCAGATTAGCTCTAAAATCATCATAACTTTCATCCCTGCGAATTTCGAAAAAAGTTGTCGGAACCGTGTGCACTCCGAAGCGCCACGGTCCCTGACATTTTTTCCGAAATTTCGGGAGACTGTCGTGATTGCATTTAACATCTTAAATCCAGAAGATTGGCTGATTTTACTGAAAATTGCTACCTCTAAATTCAAAATCTTCTCTCTCTTTCTAGTGCATGAGTTTTACAACAATAAGCCCTACTTACACTATTCCCGTTAGATGAAGCCGTAGAATTAAGTCTTTCCGAGGTTTAACTACTGAGGAGATGGAACCTAATTTGAATAGCCTTTTTAACGAGGACATGGGTAATTCCTCTAATCCTCCTAATGATGAAGAAGCTCTCCATGAGGTTTCTGAAGAACAACTTTCGAAATTGGTTAACCAATTTGACGATTTTCGACAATGGATGTCTCAAGAATACCCTGATAGTCAAGCTCTTCCTTTAATTGAGGGTCTAAAACATATGCTTCAAAGTGATAAGAATGGAATTGATATTTTGCGTGGTATTTCACACATTGTGAACTCGAATGTGATGCCTATAAAGAGTTGTGCTGAATCTTTAGGTTATACACAACCTCCTACACAAGTCAATCATTCTATTCCTTTGATGACTCCTATTGCTAGTATACCTACCATAATGGCTACTTCTACACAAGACATTCCTCCTGTGATCACCAGTCATGGGGGCAACCCTTCTTCTTCAATTAACCCTCTTCCTTCATTTAATCCGATTTCTTCATTCGTTCCTTCAATGAGTGTCCCTATTATACCTCCACAAATGAACATGACGCAAGGGGGCAATTCGTTTAACCATTCCATTCCTCCTTGTAGTGTTCCTCTTGTCCAATCATCTCCTATGACTAACTATCATAGGGTCCCACCACCTTACTCTCTACCTTCTTTCAATAACATAACACCTCCATCTCAATCTAACACATCTAATATGAACTCTTCGACTGAAGCGACCATTAACAATCTTGCACAAACTGTCTCCTCTTTACAGCAACAAATTGCCTCTATGAATCAATCTAAGTTTAGTGTGCCCACATTTGACGTTGCGAGCCCACTTTCTCTTGGCATTGTTCGAGCTATTCCTCCTAAACATGTTGAAATCCCGCATTTGGAGCTTTATAATGGTAAAGGTGATCCTCTAACACATGTTAAGACTTTTCAAACAATATGTATTGATTTTGCTTATGACCAAAGGTTGCTTGCAAAACTGTTCACTAGAACATTAAGAGACAAAGCCCTACAATGGTATTGCTCGTTGCCTTCTTATTCTATTACTTCTTTCAAACAACTTGCAAATGCTTTCATTCAACAATTTCAAAACAATATAAGTCCTAAAGTTACTTTGATTGATTTAATGCATTGTAAACAAGGTGTTAAAGAAAAAGTGACTGATTTCATTGGTAGATATAAGCATTTGTATGCTCAAATTTCTTTTCCAGTGCCTGACAATGATATTCAAAGAATTTTTATTTCTAATTTACAAAAAGATATTCGAGACAAACTTCTGTTTTCTGAGTTTACTTCTTTCCAATAGTTGTGTGCAACTCTTCACAATTATCAACTGACTGTGAGTCAAATGGAACAATCACATCCTATGGCTCCGAGTGATAAGGGTGATAGCAGTCAACAACCATTTGGGAAGTTTAAACCGAACAGAGATTCCATCAAATTCAATGAAAACATCATCAACAACAATGTGAATGCAGCATCAGGTGTGCCTCCTATTTCTAAATTTTTCAAGAAAGAAAGAAAGTATACTCCTTTGAATGAATCATTGCATAGTATTATGAATAAGTTATTGGAACAAAATGTGCTTACTCTTCCTCCTATAAGACAAATTGATCCTGCAAAGATTGCTTCACCTTATTTTGATAACAAAGTCTTTTGTCAATTTCATCGTCAGCCTGGGCATGATACTGAAAAATGTTTTTCTTTAAAGGGTAAAATTCAAGATTTGATTGATAATAATACTATTTCTGTTTCTGGAGTGAATGATAAAGGCAATACATCTGTAGCTCCTCCTAACCAAAATCTTCAGATTTTTTCTGATCCATTACCTTCTCACACCTCTAATGCGATTGAGGCTAATGATTCCTCTCTCTCATCTGATGGTCTTGTGTCTATGACTCCGAATGTGATTAACTTTGTAGAGCAGAAAGAAAACCCTAAAGAACCTTCCATCACATTTGATTCCAGTGAAACCATTAGGGCACCTGATGGTCCTTTATACATAGTTGCAAAAGTCAAGAATACACCTTGCCGTGGAGTGCTTATTGATCCTTTGTGCATGGTTAATGTTATTACTGAAGAATTTCTTTTTACTTTGCAATTGAATCAAGTGATCTATGACAAAACAGATGTGATTGTGAAATTATTTGATGCATTTTCTTCTCCTGCAATTGGTTCTATTACTTTACCTATTGAGGTCCATAACAAATCTCTTGATGTGAACTTTGCTATTATTCCATCTTCCGAACAATTTCGTGTGAAGCTTGGCTATCCTTGGCTATCTTCCATGAAAGCTATTGCTTCTCCTATTCATAAGTGTTTGAAATTTCCCCATAATGGTGAAATTGTTACTGTCAATCATAGTCTCTTTAAACCAGCTGAAAGAACTTCTAGCATTCCTATTGATTACTTTTGGCCTAAACAATTCCAATCTCTTCCTCCGCAAAGTGATCATCTTTTCAAATCTTATCAAAAGTGGAAAACAGATATGATCCTATCTCTAAGTGAACCTAGAACACCTAAACTTGATATTCCTATCATTCTTGAGAAGGAAGTTCTTCCTTTGAAAGATAAAACTAATGTCTTTCCTCAAGAAGATTCCCAACCCATCCCTATGGATGTGACTATGTCTATGCCTAATAAACCTTCTAAAAGTGGACCTATACCTCCTTGTCATGATGGACTTGGTCTCCTTCCTAAACCAAAAATTCCTCCCTTATATGGAGCAGTTCCTCCTCCTTCTTTTTATAGAGAGAAGAGACCTTCTTCTTCTCCTATTATCCAGCCTAAGAGACCACAACCTAAACACCCAAGTGATAAGGATGAGAATATTCCTCCTCCTCAATCTTCTCAACTTCCTACTAAGACTAGCCGAAATCGTTCTGCACGTGAACGCCGGCGAAAGCTTCGTCTTAGAGCTCAAACTTTGCAATCCCCAAAAACACCTTCAACAAGCATTATTCCATTTTCTCCTCAGCCGATGATTGAGCCAAAATCTCCTAAACATAAGATGCATGATGGTCTTGATCCTGTGCGAGTTAAAGATCCTATTTTTATAAATCTTGATGATGCTATAGATGAAAATGTTATTCATGATGAAAATGTTACTCCTTTTGCTTCTGATAGTGAATATGAACTTGTTGATATTGATAACCATCTATCTAATGAATTTTCTAAAGCACTTATCCTAGCTCCCAGACAAGAACAACGTGGCTTGGAACATGAACATAGCCCTTGTTTGGATCTTGTGATAGCTCCATCTGCTGTGTTGGATGTTCCTCCTCTAGCGTGTTCCCTGCCTTCCTGAAACATTGATCAGCAAGATCGGGGGGTAGATGACGTGCTAGACTAGTTACATTAGCATAGCAGATTCTCTCCCCCTCTCTTGTGTTACTTCTTCTATATGTTATTCTCATTCTTCTATTTTTTGTCCTTAGTGTTGTCTACTTGAGGACGATGCAAAGCATTGAGATCTCTCAATCTCTCTCATGTTGACTCAAAAGACACATGTGCTCCCTTCTTCTAGGTGACCTTCCTTGATTGGGGAATGAAGAACAATTATGCATACATACATATGATGTACATGAATTATCATATAGCATACTGACCCCGAGGAAAGCGAAGTCACCTCGTGCTTTGTGTTTTGTGTCTATTATCCTTGGGCTTATCTCACACTTGGGGGCTAAATCCTTGCGATAACGTGCTCCTTTCTCATTTCTTATATGTATCACTACCTTAAAGCAATCACCCCCAGTGAGGCATGTGCGATCGCTTTAACGTAGGGGGGCATACATCCTGTTCATATCTTTTCAAGATACTTGAAAATTTCTTGACAAATTCAGCTTTGCCTTGAAAATTTTTGATATCTTTCTTGCATGACTCATAGTGAGGGAACCTTACTACTGACAGTCATGGTTCTCCCTCATGATCTTCCCTTTTACCTTGTCAATCGAAGTCGTAAGATCCTTAGTCCACTGGGGGCTTGGTGTGTCTTGCCTCCTTGACGCGGTGAAAGTCTTTCAATATTGTTTCCTTGTACTTTACCGGAAGTATGAGCATACATACTCCCGCTAAAGTGGGGGCTAAATGTAGCGTCCTAAAATTGCGACACTTGCAATTTCGACTGCATTTCAGTCTTCACGATGGCGACGCAAAACGCAACCTGAATGGAGACCCCAAAACCTGATTATGACACCAAAAACTGCATTTTCTTGCACCCTGGCCTGAACCTCCTTTGCACCCTGCTGTCCCGGGAGGTGGGACCAGAGCACCCAGTGCCCTGGTCCTTCAGGACCAGGGCGCCCAGTGCCCTGGTCCCTGGGTCCTATTTTGGTCCCGGTCTCTTTGGACTTCGGGTCTTTATGTTTGCAAATTGGAAAATTGTCTTTCCTGGTCGGCCTAAGGTCGGGAAAATCAATCTATCAGCCCTAATTGACAAGTATATAAACTACATTTTCCTCTCTCATTGGGATAGAGAGACACACATGAGGGAAAAAGCGTGGAAACTATACTCAAGCATTCAAGCATTCAAACATTCAAGCATTCATTCCAAGTCTCCATTCAAGGCTAAGTGTTGCATTCAAGACAAGGATTCAACCATTGAAGAGGAGATCACATACTACATATTACAACAACATACAACATCTATACCTTCGCACATAAGGATACAAACATCCTTAGAACAAGGTTGCAGGTACGCGGCTGAAATTGAAGATCTGGAATCCTTGTGCAGAGACGAACAGATCCCCCTTCGTTTCGCGGATTTTTCGAAGGATCGTGGCGCTCGGGCGCCATCGTCCCGACAACTTTTGCTCAAATTTGCAGGACAGTGCCGTATCGACATTTTACTGCTAATTCCAGGTCCGCAGCTTCATCCTATATCCCTATCTCAGTTTATAAGCGAATCTTTGTCACGTTCTATGCATTCCTAGCTTAATCATTCTATCTACATTCTTTACAAAAGAGGGTAGCCTTGTTGTCTTAACCCTTGAAACGCATTTAGCATCCAATCTTGCATTGCGTGGGATTGGATCTTGTGGGTTTCAACCCCTCTTTTGAATGTAAAGTCTCTCCCCTAAGTGAAAACCATCAACCCTAGTGAATCTCCCTTCTCTCTCCTTGGAGTTGGAAGAGGGGAGAGCAACTAGGGTTCGATCGTGATTTTCCGCTTTACAATCAGCCCCCTCCCAAGGTTTGTAATATTAAGACAAGTTTTCTCTCATCAATTGTAATCATGAGACAAAATAAGGGCAAACTTTCCATATATTGTCTAGAAGCATGCCACACATCTATGACCTTAAACATAATGTTCTCTTTTGAATAAATTCTTGTTTCTTTTTATTCTCTTAGTTGTTAAGCATCATTCT
This sequence comes from Cryptomeria japonica, assembly GCF_030272615.1. Taxonomy (NCBI): domain Eukaryota; kingdom Viridiplantae; phylum Streptophyta; class Pinopsida; order Cupressales; family Cupressaceae; genus Cryptomeria; species Cryptomeria japonica. Next base: position 688,667,047 of record NC_081405.1, on the reverse strand, counting down.
TGAAAATACATTAAGCATGAACCAAGTACGAAGTATACACATGCTAATATATGTACTATTATTAGATCCTTCTTATTTAGTAGAAAGCATTCACTCTTTACTTAACAATGAAACCTTGAGGTTCTATGAAGAGGTTTCTTCTATCATATTTATGAGGGTGTTGTGATTATTGGATTGGTTCCTCCACAAAACTCCATTCTTCAATTGTCCCCTCTTCATTTGATTGATTCTCTTATATTCTCCTTCACCATATCTTTCTTTTTTTCTTAGGTTTCCTTTTTCTTTTTCATCAGATATTGCCTCTATTTTTCATAGTTGGCCTCCACATATATGTCCTAGTTCCCATTTTTCTTTGCATTTATAACACAAGTTCTTTCTTTAAATATTCCTTGCATTACATTTATGCCTGGGTGCCCATGGATATTTGCACATAAAAACACATCTTTCCCTCTTTTGTTTCATCTTGTTTACAAGTGTGTCCTCTTTCCCATTTCTTCCTGCAATAAAAAGATAGGCCTTTCTTCCTTAGTTCTTCTCATTTGTCATGAGAGAGTTTCATATTGTTGTGAGTTCCATATACTATAGTGACTAGATCATGAGTTTTCATGAGCCATAAAACATAAAATATTGTCAAGGCATAAATAATTTTCAAGTCCAAAACTAGATAAAACATCAAACTAGGTTACACATCTTAATCTTCTTCATTTTCTTTTTGTTGATCTTTCTGGTTCTTTTCTTCCTCTTCAACATCTCCCTCTTCATTAACCTTCTTCATGCCCTTGTCTTTATCCACCTTCTTTGGCTTTGTTCAGCTATCCTGATAGGAGTCAAATGGCTATCCCAATGAGGGGGAAATTCTTTCCCAGCTAGTTGTATCATAGTTCTGATGTATAATTTCAAGGTCCCTGACTTCTTCATCCCTTCTCTTTTCATATTGATGTTCCTTGCACTACTTGTTTTGGAAATCAATTGTACTCTTCTTGGAATTTCTTGTCAATCTGTCTTAAATCTCGTGGCCAAAAGTTTGCTTCTTGTACATCTTCCTTATAAATTGGAGTCCCTCCTTCAATCACATTCATGTACCTTTCAACCAGTAGCTTTAATGTGAAATCTATTTGTTCCACAATTAAGATCAAAGTGAGTCTACATATAAACTAAGTAAGAACCCTCTCTTTCCTTTAGTAGACATGCTCATTCCTTCTCTTCCATAGCAACCAATGGATGTTAGTAGACAACAAAAGCTAAAACACATTAGAAACCTTATCCACACCCGAAATAAAGCCCAAAAGAGTTTTAGACCACCAAGATTTAGTAATAGCCTTAGACCACATTTTTCTTATCCAATATTGCTAACATTCTCAAAAATGCTTTGTGTATGAGTAAGGATATTATACAAACCTTTAGCTTTAATCGTGAGAAGAGGGATCCCATCAGCCCACTTAATTTTAGGGATGAAGTCACTTTCATTAACATTCTTGATAGGTTGTTTAATAAATTGAATATATTTAGTCAATGTAGAATAAGTTCTTTTGCTCATAATACTCAAATTGAATTCTTCCTGAAGTAGTTCCCAAGTTTTTAATTGACTATTTATGAACAATTTTTCTGTATCAGTCACTCCAAGAGAAATAATTCCTTGACAATGAAGATTTGGACTTACAAAAATTAGAGAAACCTATAAAATATAAAATAAATGAATAAAAAACAAATAGACAAATACATGAAAGACACAATTTACCTTGTCTTTTACCTTCTCATCTCACGGATTGAGTGGAATTAGAGGTATCCTTCCTCACTTGATTTTTTAGTGTTGTGTAGTTGGGAGGAATGTGGTTGCACAAACAAGTAGCATGATATTGAGATTATGATAGATTGGATAAAAAATAAACAACATGTAGGTAGAATAAGTATGTATAGATAGAAAATCTTACAACATACACAGCGAAGAACGAGCTAACTGGTTAAAGGATCAACCTTTCGTGGGTAGCATTGATGAGTTTCTAGTTCTCATTAGAAGATAGAGTAGGAGAGGCCATTGTCAAACTATTTTTGTAGTTATCAACCACACCCCCTCTAACAGTGAGGTAGTTCCAGATAGTTACTTACATTTTTCATGTTTTATGTTAAGGTCTTTAGCTGGAAAACCATCTTCCTTTTCTACTATTTTTTTTTCTATTTTGTTTCCTTGCACATTTACAAATATGCATGAGAGTCATATTGAACTAGTTCTAGGGAGGTATCTAGTAGAGGAAGCTTCATAACATTAGAGTTTGTGTTAATATGTTCCAAACATAAATGTAAATAAAAAATTGACAAATATACCTCAATTTTGAAATGCTTGGCATGAAGTTCCACACAAACCTTAATGTTTCTATAACATGTTAGTGTATGCTTTCATCATGGAAAAACATAATGTAGTTGATCATAACTAATGTAACAAAGTTGTATCTTTTAATTCCTTGTTCCTTGATTATAGATCTATGCTCAATTGATTTGAATTGCTTGATTGAAAAATTGGTAGATGTGGGATGGAGTTGATAGGGGTTTGAAATAAATAGACTTATATCTATATGCAACTTGCACCTTTTCAAATTGAACTTTTGCAAAAGTCCAAATTTGGAGAGGAAATTCCTACTATTTGCGAATCCAACATTCATCTTTCAAATTTTAGGTCCAATTTACATGAATAAGGGTTCCCAAGACCCTAGTCCTATAAAATTGAGCCATGAGGAATATCATGAATAAGGGAATGAACCAAATTTATGGAAACATTCTCAAACCTAAGTACAATTAGGCATAAATAAGGCACAACCACTAAAGTGAGTCCAAACCTAGTGTATATTTATAAAGAGATACAACTTATGATGCAATATTTAGTCCCCTCTTAGCAAGAGTCATGTCAGAGACACATAAAAGCATGATACCCAAGTTAGTTACTAGGAGTCATGTCAGAGACACATAAAAGCACGATACCCAAGTTAGTAAGATCCTCTAATACTTAGTCATAGATCACATTCTAACAACAAATAGAAACCTAATTGTGTTATTTTATGGTGGTTTGAGGTTGTAACCCACTTGGATGGGAATAAATAGGCCTTTGGCATGCCATCCAAGAGTTTTGCTTAATGAAATTGGAGTTTTATGTGCATTTTTTGACGTTTTGGTCCGATTCTCTTCATTTTTCATTATGAAAATCATCATAATTTGATGGGAAGTCGATTGGATGTGGTAGAGCAGTGATTTAACTTCATTTTTTCTTTTTGTGGCATTGAATTTCATTGTGTTTTAAATTAGATATCATAGTTTTTCCAAAAAATGTCAAAACCCTGCCTAGTGTTTATTGAGAGGAGTAAATAATGTATAGTTTGTTCTCCCATGCATATAAATTCACCCAAATGTGTGGGAAGACCTTTTTTCATGCTATGTATCATATTATGTTGTGTGTAGGGATCCAAATTAGATTTGGTACGTTTGGGCATGAGGACAGACTGATATCTCTATGTATCAGTCAGTAAAAGGCAGTAAGAGTGAAGAATTTGGTGGGAAGACCAAGCGATTGGTATTTTGAAGTGGTTGATGATAGAGAGAGGGGTGAGGGGACCCTATTCAACCTTCAGAAGGGTTTTTCGATCAAAACCAAATGAAATAGATTAAATTTCTATGACTATCCTAAGGGTATTTATTGTCACAATCATAGTTTTACTAGTGATATTGTTTTTGTTTTGACAGAGTTGTGTTTGTAAACCCAAGTGTGGACATGTAATGGAGTCATGAGATGTCTTAAGACTACATCAATACTTAACAACAACATAGTGTGTAGGCACCTAAAATATGAAAGGACTACATATTGGAAGGCGTGTGTGATGATGTCATGAAAGGTCTGATATCCCTATGTATTAGACTGAGAAAACTAGTGAAAGACAAAAAAAAATGAATTGAGAAGGCAAAAGGTTGAATTGCCTAATGTTTGTTGTTGAAGTGATGTGTGGGGACCCTGCCAAGTCAAATACCTTGTTGTAGTTTCAAAGGGTGGAAAAAGAATAAGCATTTTATTTACCATCCTAATAGACCATCCATCATAACAATTATTACCAATATTGATATGTGCATTCCAAACAAAGTTCTAGAGGAAGGATATTTCTATTGTAATACCAAGTGAGTGCTCATAGAACTTGTGTAGGGTCCTCCAAGCCTAGAGTAAGGATTTTGAAGCCTACATACATTGATTTGGCCTTGTGGCCATCAATGAGTGTTGACCCAATAGGAGAAGTCTTGAGGCTGACAATTTTGGAAGTGTGGCATTGTTGAGAGCCAACACTTATGTGTGAACCCCGTCTTCATGTATTATGATTAGTTGCCATGATACTTGACCCTATCCTCATGGTGTTGGCTCAATTCATATTAGTGTGTTTTTTTTAAGAAACATGATGTGAGAAGTTTGATGCAAAGGCAAGGGTAGAACTCAGTATTTCATATTAAGACAACAACCACATTGATTAGGCAAGTCAGATAAGGTCTGTCCAATGTTTAGGATACTAAATTCACATTAGACACTCATGGATTACCCCAATTAGACATTATTCAACTTAATATATGATACAAGGATTGCATACCACAAAGCCATTAGATATATTTTGAGATGAAAAAGAATAGTTAAATGGTTTTGGTTCAATGATGATAATTTCTATTTTCAAGTAATTTTATTTGGTATATTATAGTGAAACGTGATTTCATAACTAACATTTCAACTTCTATATAACTAGTTCTATAGCCCGATTTTATTGCCTATGAAGAAAGACCATGTCAGACAATATCAATGAACAACAAAATAAGGAGACAATTGCTAGATTGTGGTCTAACTTGAAAACAAAAGGTGATGGAAAATGTTATTGTCCCTGAAAAATTTGTAAGGGGTTAAAGACTAGAAGACTTCTAATCAAAACAACTAAGAAACATTGTAGGTTGCATGGTCACATTGAAGGTGGACATGATTATCATTCATTGGTAAGTTTTTCATTATATCGTTTTAACAATTTATATACATAATAAATGACTTGATGATGAGATCATGATCATGGTTTATTTATGTTTATCAATTTTATATAGGTCGAGCACCCCAAAGCACATGGCATGGATTAGCACAACCTGGAGAATATGGTTTTCAAAGTGAACGAACATGGAGGTGTGAATATCAAAGCTGAAGATAATGATCCCATGGAAGATGATGATCATGAGCCATAAAACACAATTGAAAATGATGGTACAAATACATTGATCCATGACACATTTAGTACTCGCGTAGCTGATCATGATGATGAAGATGACCTTGATGTTGTTCATGATGTCCCTCTACTTGAGAAGGCATCTGAGGCCCTTTACGAAGGCTTGCAGACAACTCTTCTCTCTGATGTATTGTTGTTGGTGAACTTGAAGGTTATGAATGGTTTATCCAACATAACAATCTCACATATGTTAAGGTATGTCATATATGTCATAATAAACTATGAATCATGATGTACCATTAATATTCTTTATATTAGCAAATTATATTTTTTGTTGTAGATTGATAGGTGAGTTTTTGTTACCACTGTATATGGTGAAAATGGATACAACAATATTGAAAGACTAAATGAATTCAACCACAAAACCCTAGCCTAACAACAACAAAGATCCACCATAACATATGAAGATTACCTAAGACAATGCAAATCAAATGAAATCACAAAGATTATACCATCACATGTCCAATAGGGTTTGGATCTCCATTCTTCCTATCTCCATTGATCTTGCTTGATATATTTGCTCTCAGATTTTATATGTGCACAAGAGCTCAACAAAGAACGGAAATGTGGTTGCAAGTAGGCTTGATTGCATATGATAGTTCGAATGCTAGAAGACTTGATTAGAATGCATAGGTGAGGGTTTGATAATGAAGGAAGCATCTCCTTATGTAGAAGACACTATAAGAAATGGAGGGATAAGATTGAGAGGTGTAAAAGATAAATGGTCGGCTATGATTAGAGGGTAGGTAAAAGAAATAAGAAAATACTGAGAGGGTAGGTAGTGTAGGAATTAAGAGATGAATAACATGTGTCATGGGTAGAAAAGGCTAATGAATTAATTAAATAAATAAAGATTCATTTAATCAATAGAGGAAGTGGGATCAATTAAATAAATAAGATATTTATTTAATTTAGGAAAGGATAATTTAAATAAATAAATGTATTTATTTAAATAAGAAATAAGGCTAGAAGAGGATAAATGAATTAATTAAATAAATAAGGATTTGTTCAATTAATAGAAGAATTAGGCTAAAATAATTAAATAAATAAAGATATTTATTTAATTAGACATGACAATTTTAGGTGTCTACATTTTGCCCCTCTTTGAGACAATGCAGCTTGTCGCATTGTTTCAAAGAAGATAATATGAACTAATACAAAGTTTCCCCAAGATGGGAATGATATACCCCCTCGAGAGATTGGATGAAAATGTCTGAAGAGATTGTAGACAATCTCTTGATAAGAAAGATGAGATAGAATGGACTGACCGGATAGAGTGACAAAGTTACGGGAGAAGAAGACTGACTCAAGAGACTAGGCTAGGGCTAGGGCTAGAGCAGTCTATAAAATAGACCACGAGGGGAATACATCCTCATTGTCATCCACACATCCAAGAGATCAGAGTGCAAAGAGAGAATAGAACAACAACAGTCAGTAGCGATGGCATTGGTTCATAGATTCGATCGCGTTCGTTGATTTTAGAGGCCAACAAATGCAAGAGAGCCGGTAAGTACCACAAAACCTCCTTGTACTTTGCCACATTAAATATTGTCATAAATGCATGCTAGGTAGGGTAATAAATGCGCATTAGGTATGTCTAGAAAAATGTCAAGTGGGAGGAAAAACATTAAGGAACATCTGCATTGGTGCCAGGTGCATCTGCGTTGGTGCTAGGCACGTTTGGGTTGGCTAGGCATGTCTATGTTGTTCAAGCGTGTTTATGTCTTCAAGGTCGAATCGACAGTTTTGTGATAAACATATGTTGTCGATTGGATAAGTTGCTGAGAGGATACACTCAAGAAGGTCCTCTAGGGAAGATCAGAATAAATCAAGGAACTTTGTGATGAACATGGAGTACCAAGACATAGTACTTTGTGATGAGCAGGGAGTACTAATATGAGCAGCACTTTGTGATGAACAATGAGTGCAAATATGAGCAGCACTTTGTGATGAATAGGGGGTGCAAAAATGTAGTACTTTGTGATGAATAGGGAGCACCACTAGAATAAATAGCAACACTTTGTGATGAATAGTGAGTGTCACTAGGATAGATCACCATATGATAGATATAAGCACTAGGATAAAAAGCAGCATTTTGTGATGAACAGGGAATGCCACTATGACTAACACAATTGATTTGCTTGACTGCAGGAGTATCTACCTATGCTGGAGTCATAGGAGAGATTCCCTTCAACTCAGAGTTTGCGAGTAGAGCTGACAGTTGAGGAGATAGCAGTAGTTCAGGCTATGGGCTTGTGACATATTCTGTATGTGCCTGAGTTTTGGGCAAACATGGGGTTGCTGACTGCGTTGGCTGAGAGATGACACTTAGAGACTTGCACTTTTCATTTGTCGATGGGTGAGATGACAGTCACCTTAGAGGATGTTTATAAGATACTGAGGATAATGATCGATGGGGAATTAGTTCCTTAGGATCAAGATGGAGACATGGATGCATTGAGATGAGTGTTCCAAGATCTGGGATTGGAGATGAGGGCTGGACATGTGGCATGGGACATGATGACATGGATTGGTAGGAGTGATTAGTGGGTTCCTCTATCTAGATAGGGCTACACGAGGGTTGGTTGTGGGATGGGGGAGGACTCTGGAGAGGGATACAACTAGGCTCAAGAGACAGCTGAGGGATACTGAGCGGGAGAGGGATCAAGCTATTCAGCGCTATACAGAGGTTGAGACAACACTGAGGGTAGGGAGGCAGGCAACAGAGGACACAGGGGCCGGATACGCCTATGTTCTACGGGCAGGGAGGAGATAGGCTACTGGAGAGACCTATACTATGGAGTGATGCCACCAGATTAGTGGGCTAGGAGCTTCCAGAGACCATCGCGGACAGCAACGACCACTAGAGGGAGAGACAGGAGACAGGCGTCTAGCGGTGGGGTCATGGGTCCTCCACCACCACCAGATAGAGGGGACAGGAGAGATGATCCTGGGGTGGGTCCTTCTAGGGCTCAGACTCCATCTAGGCTAGACGACTCCAAGGGAGGGAGTTCATCATAGCCTTAGAGGGCTCCCTATGTATCATTTTTGTACCATTTTTTGTATGATGACACCTTCGGGTGATTTTGTAGCCATATGATTTTTGACATCATTGTATCATGACACTTATGATTTTGATATATATGAGATGATTCATCCTTGTGGTAGCTATATGCATGTGTACCTATGTGATGTTTGATTCTATGTGTCTTATGATGTATGTTTCTATGTGATGCTTATGATATGGATGTAAATATGTACATGATGAAATGCAATATTTTTGCTCTTTTATGTTTTTAATATGTTATGCAAATGCAAATGTGAATGTATGAAATACAAATGAATATGATAATGCAAATGACTATTTACATGATAAGAATGTAAAATGTGCTAGCATGTGATGCATTTTGATGGCTATATGTATTTATGAAATGCTTAATATGTGATAATGCAGGTGCGAGTACAAGAAATGCAAATGTTTTTGGCGTGTCATTATACTCAGTCATGTGATAGCAAGCTACACAAACTCAAGAAGGATGATGGAAGTCAATCAAGAAAGGGGGATGGAAGATAGAAGATATGAAAGTGAAAAAGCTTCTTGTGCGTTATCATTATTGAGCTTATTATGGAAAAATAGGTTATGACAATCTAGGCATATATTTGACCCAGAAAATCATTGTACCTATTTGCATGGAGATAAGACAGTCACAAACAAGGAATGCCCCAGTTCACACTAGACTCACAGTGTCCTCATATCCTTGGACAAGTCATAGCATTACTAAGAGACAATCCATAGACATCAAAGAAAAATAGGTGACGATACCCCATCCTCGCCTTTCTAGTCAAAGACATCCTAGAGATAAAATCTCTAGTCAGAGACATCCTGGAAAAGCTAAAAGACATGTCACCAAAAAGATAAAATAAAAAAGAAAACCAAGACTCGACACCAACATCCACTGTAGTCCTCAAGTTCAATGTCTCTTGTCACTTGTATAAGTCTTATTTGATTGTGGTTACAATGTTTACTTTCACAAAAGGATAGATAGCATTGAACCATAATGTTGTCTGAGTCTGTTGAAAGATTTGATTTGTTGAAGCCCATTGTTGCTGCTATGTCTCATCTGAAATTGACTGAATCCATAGAACTGATACTTTATTGCGGAGAAGACGAAACTTTATTGCGGATTGGCGATGTAAATGTTGCTTTATTGTGGATTGTGCATGGATAGACTAAAGAAAATTGGAAGAAATTGTACTCCCCGAAACATGTGATGCTCTCAGTTCTACACCCATTACTAGACGTAGGATTTTCCTTAGCCACAGATAGGAGCTGATTTATTATGGATGGAAAGGGGTGAAAAGGAATGTTATTATGAATGGCTAACCAATCTTGGGTAGATCAATAACAAGCCATGATGGGAATGGTGTATGTTTATTATGGATGTATAGGATGTGAATGTGTGCAAAGTGAAGGATGAAATGGAATCCTGAAGGAAGGAGGAGCAATGTCTCTACACATGGCGCTGGTGACCCAGTTTTCACCACGGTACTTGCCCAGGGCGCCACTAAAGTGGTTTTCATCGTTGGACAAAATGTTTTTCTTTACTTTTTTGATTTTTCAATTTTTTTGTGTCACAAGGCGCCTGTTTGCCAGGTTTTCACCGAGTAACGATTTTTTATGTTTTATGATTTTTTTGTATTTTTGAATTTTTTTTTATATTTTTTTTGTATTTTTTAATTAGGTTATTCTAAAGAGCTATGTGTAAAACCTACAAAGGTGCATGGTGTTGATAGGATCCTCCAAATGTTCACCCTCTGTGGTTGAGAGTTTATATGCACCAGATCCATATGCCACTATAATGATGTAAGGACCAAGCCAATTTGGTTTGAACTTGCCCTTCTTCTCTCTGTCTTGTTGATTTTTAGGATTTTCTCTGAGAACTAAGTCACCCACTTCGAATGTGTGAAGCTTCACTTTATGATTGTAGCTGCATCGTTCCTTGACGGAATGATCTGTAGCTCGAGTGATTGTCTTCCTTGATAAAGGAACTAAGATAGAATTACTAATGTGTGGACTATGTAGGCCCATATGCGTGTCACCTAAAGAAGTTTGGGCATCCCTGATAGCAAAGTCCCTCGAGAAAGCTCCATTAAAGGTCCATGATGTATCACCAAAAGGGAAAGGATGTGTGGAACAAGTGAATGAGTTATGAAGGCTTATGATTGCGAAAAGAAGTGAAAGTAGTATAGCATGATGGAGACTAAGGATCAACAAGTATGCTTTTTGGCTTGAAATTGTAGAACTTTTGCCCCCAGTTATTTTGATATTAGGGGAAATCAACTCTTGTTCTTTTTTCTTCATATGATTTTTATCTTTGACCTTGATTTTTTCAGAGTCCAATAGCATTTGATTTTGATTTGGACTAAAGGACTTTTCTTTATTTAGGAACTTTTAGATTTTTCTTTTTAAAGCTTGATTTTTGATCCCCAATGAGTAAGGGCTTTTGTAATTCTTGTTGATCCAAGTCTGGAAGTGGAGTGGAAATGGAAGGAGTGGATGAAATGGTAAAGTTATGTGAGTTCTCAAGAGGGATGGCGATATGCTCAATAGATTCTTCGTTGGAACCAACCTTAGGACTATTGATATCAAGAGTTGTTTTCACCGCTAGAGGAGATTTGTATTCGGAAATAGTAACCACAACACTAGGTGGTTCACACCCAATTCCTTGGCATTGCAAATTATTTGTAGATTGTTCTTGTTGACTAAATACCTTAGGAGATAGTGGGATTTGATCAACATGAAATATATACTCACCACATCCCAGGTCTTTAAACTTGAACTTTTCTTTGATCTCTGCTTGTTTTGATGTAGAAGCTTTCAATGATTCTGGATCCACATATGCTGAAGATGGAATTGCTTCTCTATTGACTGGGACTGTTAGTTCTGATCTAGGTTGCAGATTGTTGCAATATATGAATGGATTAGGATCACCATTAACTGTTATTTCAACTCTGTTGTGGGGAAACTTAATGCATTGGTGATATGTAGATGGGACTACCCTCATTTCATGAATCCAAGGACATCCTAGTAATATATTGTATGTGAGATCCAGGTCTAGGACTTGACAAACTACATCTTTTGTAACCAGCCCAACTTTGAGAGGCAAGATCACTATACCTTTGGATGAATGCTCTTCATCATCATATGCTTTGATGGTAATTTTGTTTGTAGAATTCACAACTTTGTCTGAATATCCCAATTGTTTGATAGTGTTCAATGTACAAATGTTTAGACCAGCTCCTCCATCTATCAGGACTCATTTTATTTGATGTTTGTGTAGGAAGGCTTCAATGTGTAACGGTGCATTATGTGGCTGACTTACGGAGGCGTCATCAGCTTCTATGAATGTAAGGGAGTGTGGAACAGAAAGGTATCCCACCATGGCTTGAAACTGGTCCACGTTCAGATTAGTAGGAACAAGCGTATCTCTCAAGATTTTATCAAGAATGGCTTTATGTGCGGGAGATATGCATAAGAGCTCAAGGATTGAGATGAACACGGGTGTTTTCCCTAACTATTCTACAAGGTCATACTCAGGCTTAGGTGATGAGGAAGCGGTATTTTTGGCTGGAGCACCTTGCAAGGTGAATTTACCTCGACAAGTTGTAACATTACATTCTGAGGTTGGTTTAGAAGAAGATCCGATGCCTTTTAGGACAATCATAGGTTTTTGGGTAGAATTCTCAGGCGTTTTGTCCTTGATGATAATGGTAGAGACATAATTGTCCATCGAAATGTGATTGATAGTTGAATCATAGTTATAAGATGCTCTGGTATAGTTGGCCTGGTCATCTGTGGCTTTAGCTTTTGCTTTGTCATGTTTTGGGAATGGTTCCTTAAACATCTCATGTTCTTGATTAGATGAGTGTCCCTCAATCTCAATGTCACCTCTATCAATGAGATCTTGTATGATGTTCTTTAGTCGATGACAATTTCCTATCTTATGACCTTTTCTCTTATGAAATTCACAATACTCATCATTAATCCACCAATTTGGTTTAACCTTTGGCTCATATGGAGGCAAATCTGGAATTGTGATTATCTTGTTTGCCACTAGCTTTTTGAAAACGGACTCTAGTGGTTCTCCCAATGGAGTGTACTTCCTTCATGATTTGGAAGTTGTTTGAGTATTCACTTGATTGTTTGTAGAGCTTGATCCGGAAAAATACAATTTTGGGTCGTATTGTATTGGCATCAACAACACCATCATTGACTATGTTCTTGTTTTTGCTCCAAAATCTTGGCTTGTCTTTTCTTTTATAGTCATCTTTGTTTTCCTTGCATATCTTAATGACTCCTTGTTCAACTAGGACCTTTTCTATTGCTAAGCCTTTTTCAATGATGTCCTTGAAGGTGGACAAACAAGCTTTTCCTAGGTCATAACCAATGTCTTTGTTAACATTTTGGGTAAACATCTCTACCATTTCTTTTTGTGGAATATCACAAGAGCATTTGCTGGCTAAATTCCTCCATCTTTGTAGAAATGATGAAAAGACTCTCCCTCCTTTTGTTTGGTGTTGCACAAAGTAGTGACTGATATGTTTGTCTCTATGTTGTATGAGAAATGTTGGATAAATGCCTCTGCTAAGTCACCCCATGACTTAATACCAGGTGGAAGTTGGGAGAACCATTCCATAGCTTGATCACCTAAGCTTTGTGGGAATAATCTCATCAAATATATCTCTTCTGCTGCTACCTCAATGCAAGCTGTGAAAAATTGTCTTATATGTGCCTTAGGATCCCCTTTGCCTCTATACTCATCAAACTTAGGTGTCACAAAGTGTTTAGGAAATGGAGGCATTGGAATACTCTTGTCAAATGGATAGGGACATATGTCTCTCATTGTGTAAGTTGGCTTTGGTGTATTTATGTCCTCCATTTTCTTTTGTAAGTCCTTGATTTGTTGCTCCAAATTGTTCTTCGGTGGAGACCAACTTCTTGGACCATACCCCATGCCTGAACCACCAGGTGGAGGAGGAGCATGTTGCATATATGGATGATATTGATCATACACATGTTCATATGGAGGAGGTCTATAATGATGTTGCGTACATGGACCACTTGGTATAGAGTCATGTTGAGGAACATCATATCTGCTTTGTCCATGTATACCATACTCTATAGGAATGTCATGAGTTTGTTCTAGTGTGTTGCCCCCAAATTTGACGTGGGGTTTCCTTGTGTCCAAATTTTGAGCATGCCTTTGAATATCCAATTACTTTGGTGGTTGGTCCTTAGCATTGGTATGTGATTGAGTATATCTTTCTACATAAGACTTCCACAATGGTCTACGAAGGTGATTATCATAGGCTTGACCATGTGTGTATGGGACATCAGGTTTTTGAAACAAAGATGATGGTGATTTAGGCATAAGATATGGCCCTCTAGTGCCTCCACTATTAGGCCTCCTTTGATCCATGTTGAGATGAGGTTGTTGCAAAGGTCGATTTTCCATTATTTGAGACATGTCAAAATCATGAGGAATCTTGGCTCCACTTTGTGCCATCATTTGTAAGAAGTATTGTCTATCTCTTCTCATTATTTCCTCAACCAATCAATTGAAACAAGGATCCATAATGGAGTCTTCCACTTCTGTTGAATGTATGGAAAAGTTGTCCATATTGTCATTGTGTATATCATTGTTGTTTATAGTGTCCATTTTTCAACATTTGGAATGTTTCTATAAGCATCCATGTCAGGTAATGTAGTATGATCAGAATTGAAAAAGATATCATTGTCATACTCATAGGAACTCATGTTTGTAGACTCTTGAGCCTCTTTAGTTTCTCTCCTAGATTTTTGGGAACGGGTTTCAACCATGAACTAGGTATTGACCAAGATGTGTGAGACTAGATTAGAATGGAAAGATTATGGAAGACCAAGAGTTGGATGGAATGTAAATGAATCTGAGGTGTACTTGCAATGTCCAAAGTGTAAGACCAAGTATGTATGTAGTAGAGTAGGTGTGAGTTCCAAAGAGATGATAGTTTCTCTTGATGAGGTAAGTTGACCTTGACTCTAAGTCAGACCAAATGAGACCCAAAGGTGATAGACCTTGATGAGGGACCACTTAGCAAAATGTTGTTGTATGTAGTGTGTTGACAATGTATGATGAGGACAAGCAAGTGACCTTTTGACTCAAGTTTAGACAAATGTGAATGTAATGCAAGGTGTAAAGCAATGATGGACTTTGTGAGACTCAAAGATAGGTTGAATGCTAAATGAAAACCTAGAGAAATAACCTAGGAAGCTCAAGAATGCTGAAACTGATTGCTCTTGTTTGCTAGACTGTAAAGTTTTGCCAATTTGTGAAGTTGTTGTGACCCAATCTGAATTTTTGACTATTTTTCGTGACAAGAGGACACAATGTTGATAAGGACTCAATGTTTACAAATGTTTAGACTCAAAATGACTCAAAAGAAAGTGTGTTGTTTGATGTAAAAATGTTTGGCATACACTTGAAGACACAAAAGACACAATGTTTTTGATGTTTAGTCTTGAATGTTTGATTGTTCAAAATAAAACAAGCACAATTCTTATGGCTGGCCGGGACAATAGTTGTTGATCCCACATGGAGTTTCCCCCGAGGCTACGCTATTCAGAGCAGATACTTAGATGCTTGACCCCACTAGCTCCACCCTCGGCACTCACTTCTCGGGGCAGCCAAGCATCAGTCCCCATGAAAACTCACCGTGGTGAACTTTGTATCTCTACTAAGAACCCTATGTGTGTGGGTCGCTAACAGAGGTCCGACCTCCTGCCCCAACAACTAGAAGGATTTTGGCTTCTAAAACAAAAAGGTGCTAGTAAGGGCATCTGCTCATGTGGCCATACATGCGACACTTTTAGCTCTGTAAATACAGAAGGCTCCCAACCGGTAGGGGTTACGCCCTACAAATGATCAAATAAATTTGATCAAACGGGTTTATGGGGAGACATAGTGTCAGTATGAACTAATCAGCACACGTTATCTATGGCTTTCACCATGAATACATTTGTTTATAGCGGTTTGGAAGAGGTGGGTTTTCCTCGATACCACTTGGGTCATTCTCTCCTCACTAGTAGTCCTGATGATCACACGGGGAGACAGACCCTCTAAAGATTAAACAAAAAGAGCCTATTGCTTAAAACACAAAAGACACTAGTTCAATTTTAGTGCACCAATTGAAGTGTTTGCTAGTCTATGAAAGCAAGGCACATAATAAAAAAGAAAATCCTTGTCAAGGTCATGCAACAAAGATCTGTTAGTAGTTTGGATTGTTTCAAATGATCACCCCTTCCTACAAGCACACAAGTTAGGTAAATTTTAGATCCAAAAGACTTTGTGAAATAGGGGTCTTCGACAAAATGATTTTTTTTTACCAATTCAAAGATCTGATTCATCATAAAAAAAAGAGCACTTGTAAAATTTCAATAAATTTCCAGAAATGTAAGAAAATCCAAAAAATTTGTTAATTTGCTCCAAAAAATAATTTTTTATCAAAAATCATAAAAAATTCATGTAAAATGAAAAATGGATCCCAAAAATCTAAAATTTTTACTTGACACTCTTGATGACCTTCCAAACCTGCATAAAAGAATTCCTGCAAAATTGCCAAGCCGTTTGGGAGATATGAGCAAAATAATGCAAATCCCTAATTTTCAAAGATCCAATTTTTGAGGAATTATTTTGCATCAAATTTAAAATCACAAACAATAGATCCTATGTATAATTCTAAGATATTTCTAAAAATGTACGAAAATCCAAAACATTCACTAATTTTCTCTCAAAATTATTTTTTATGAAAATACATTACAAAATTCATATAAATTTTAAATATGCTCCACATAATTTGAAATTTTTAGTGAGAACCTTTAATAATGTTCTTGACTTGCAAAAAACATTTGATGCCAAAATTCAAAGCCGTTTGTGAGATCTGATCAAAACTATGAAAAACTCTAATTTTTAAAGATCCAAATTTTTAGGAAATATTTTGCATCAAAATTAAAATCAGAAAAAATAGAGCAGTGTATAAATCAGAGAGCTTTCCAAAAATATAAGAAAATCTGAAAAATTCGCTAATGTGCTCCTAAAATTAATTTTTTATGAAAAATCATAAAAAATTCATAGAAAATGCAAGTCTGCTCCAAAAATTTTGAATTTTGTATCAGGCGCTCTTGATACTGTCTTCAACCTGTAAATAAAATTTGGTGCAAAATTTCCAATCCGTTTGTGAGATATGATCAAATCTCTCCAAGATTTTGATTTTGTGTCCAAAACCCTAGCTGCACAAGGTTATTCTCCAAATTGTTTTACAAAACAGCAATATAGGGTTAGAAAAATATGAAATAAACATAGATCTAACAAAAATCCTTGTCCCACCGGGCATGCCTAAATGTATAAGGTGAAAATGGATACAACAATATTGAAAGACTAAATGAATTCAACCACAAAACCCTAGCCTAACAACAACAAAGATCCACCATAACATATGAAGATTACCTAAGACAATGCAAATCAGATGAAATCACAAAGATTATACCATCACATGTCCAATAGGGTTTGGATCTCTATTCTTCCTATCTCCATTGATCTTGCTTGATATATTTACTCTCAGATTTTATATGTGCACAAGAGCTCAACAAAGAACGGAAATGTGGTTGCAAGTAGGCTTGATTGCATATGATAGTTCGAATGCTAGAAGACTTGATTAGAATGCATAGGTGAGGGTTTGATAATGAAGGAAGCATCTCCTTATATAGAAGAAACTATAAGAAATGGAGGGATAAGATTGAGAGGTGTAAAAGATAAATGGTCGGCTATGATTAGAGGGTAGGTAAAAGAAATAAGAAAATAATGAGAGGGTAGGTAGTGTAGGAATTAAGAGATGAATGACATGTGTCATGGGTAGAAAAGGCTAATGAATTAATTAAATAAATAAAGATTCATTTAATTAATAGAGGAAGTGGGATCAATTAAATAAATAAGATATTTATTTAATTTAGGAAAGGCTAATTTAAATAAATAAATGTATTTATTTAAATGAGAAATAAGGCTAGAAGAGGATAAATGAATTAATTAAATAAATAAGGATTTATTCAATTAATAGAAGATGATGATGATGATGATGATGATGATGATGATGATGATGATGATGATGATGATGATGATGATGATGGCGATGATGACCTTGATGTTCATGATGATGAAGAATAAATTGTATGAGGTATGCGATTAGTATATTATCTATTTAATATTGACTTCTTGATAGAATTTTTTTTACATAATTAATTCATTATGTTTTGAATTCTAATGCCATTACATAATTAATTCATGATGCACCTTTTAATATGGAGATGGAGATAGGGAGAGTGACTATTTATGTCACATTTTTTAAACTTTGTGTTTATTTATAGAATTTGGATTGTTTATTATCTATGTGATGGATGTTGATTTAAAATACATATGTGATGGATTATATGTTTATGATGATGCATGTGACATTTTTTGAACTTTGTGTTTATTTATAGAATGTGGATTGTTTATTACCTATGTGATGGATGGTGATTTATGATACATATGTGGTGGATTACATGTTTATGATGACACATATGTGATTCTAATTGTGATGCTCAATTACATATATGATGATACATCATGTGATGCTTATGATGCTTATGATACGTATGTATTTATTGTTTATCAACTTACAAATGTAGTAATGCTTATGATGCTCAATTGATGGTGTTGATTTCATGTATAGTCCCTGTGTGATGCTGTCACCCTTGGTGGGAACAGGTTGTTGACTACAGACATCATCAACCATTTAGTTGAGGATCCTGCATAGTCTACATAAAGTAAAGGTAAGGAATTAAAAAATTTACAATGATTTTGATGACATCTTTTTATTATTTAATACTCTTTTTGTCTACAAAGTTCATGTTGTGTACTATGTAATTTTTAGCTAACATAAGATAATTGAATTACATGTGCAGGACCTTGAACCCCTTTGACGAGGATCCTGCACAATCTCATGGCTGGACAGGTATAACTAGTCAATACACCCTATAGAAACAGTTTATTTTTTTAAAATTACTTGGAAAACAAACTTCCTGAGTTTTTCAAACCTCAACATTAGCAGCAAATCTAATACAGTTATCAACACTTAAGGCCCCAGTTGGACTTATTCCAATTTTAATCCCAAAATCAACTTTAGGGCCGACTTCTTCATCAACATTACCCTCATTTGCAAAATTTCTCTCTCATTACCAATTAACTCTCTCATTTCATGGAGTGTAGGTACTCCCAAATAGGTATTTGTCAGATCTGTCTTCGTCGAGTGAGGGAGATGCAGGAATAGAAAATCAAAGTGACACATGTAGTAGGTCTACAATAGGGAGATCAACAAGAGGTCAAAAGATTAGAAGAAAAATCAATAAACGCATGAAATTTTTCCTTGCTCAAGGGGGGTCATGTTCTTATGATGATGAGACCAAAGGCGACATTGAGGTGCCACTGAGGTACAAACATCTACAGAAACAATGGGTGCCCAAGGAACTTCCTCCAATAAACACCGATTTTTGTGTTAACGATAGGATATATCGCATAGCACCTTTGTCGTTACATGGTTTAGGCTTATTTTCTATGGATGGCATAAAGGTTTGTTACAACAAAGTTGCTGAATTGATGGAGTTTGTTGGACCTTGTTACAATTACAATAATTGGATGCAGATTGTTAAATATAAAAAAAGTATGCATAGGTATGCACTGTCAGCAAATTATATACAACAGAAAGATAATGATCAAAGTAAATGAGTGGCTGCATACATTGATGGTCGGCCAAAAGCAACAAAGAATATTGTAGGTTTTATAAATAGAACGTGACTTGGGTCAACTAATAAACAACCCAATTGCATATTTGAGGTGCACAAGGGAAATCATGTATTCGTATGTGTAATAAAATCAATAAGTGTAGGCGAAGAGCTTCTAATCGATTATAGTTTGAATCATATAGATACAAACAAAGTTAATATCATGGGGGTGGAATGTATTATATACCATTTAAATTAACCAACCTCCAATTAATGAATCCAATATACCATTTTATTATGAATTTTTTTTGCTAAGTCTATTGGTTTAATTTCGCTAACATTTTTTATATTTTTTCTTTGTCACAGGGTGACATGGATCCATCACATATCGTAGACAGGGATGTAGGTCGCAACACTTCTACCGAGCAGGTAAAACTCATTGTAATTGTACAAATTAGATACAAGCAAACTGTTACATTATTATGTTCTTTTTTTTAGTGATTTAGACTCAGGGAAAGGGAAAGGGAGCTGCAGTACTTGAGCACCTCTCTAGGGATGTGAAATCAATAGGATTAAGTGATGATGACCTTGAAAATTCCACACACCCTATGGAGTTCATAAAAAAGCCTCTTAGAAAAATTACTAAAGAGATTGTTGCTTTGGCAGCCATGCATCCTATGAGTGATGAGATACGAGAGAGGGTGGAAGTATTGATTCGGACAATAGAAAACTTGCAAGTAAACAGTAATGAAAGCTTTAATTATAACAAAAGTTCAATAATGGTTTATATTTTATTCTCTTTTATGTCATTAACTAAAATATGTACATGTTGTTTTTACAGCAATTTATCTGCCCTCGTGAAAGTCGTTGCCATGATTAGGGTGTTGCGGATTCTTCAGGTGATGACGATTTTCTTGTATTATCGCTTGCTTGGCTTATCACTCTGAGTACCCAAAACACATCATACTTGATACTGTCAATCTTCAAAATAAAGGTTCATCCTTGTTTACAATTCTGGCACTTTTCATATATTTAATGTTTGATATATTTAATGTATTATTCCTTAGGTGTTGTCAATGTTCCTGTGCAAATATCGTCGCTGCTTCATTAGAGGTTAGCCGCACCTGTATTGCCGAATGCAATGTCGAAAACACGTAGCATGCAGACATCCTCTACTGCACGTCATATTGGCCCGCCCACTGTTGGTAGATCCCTCTTTTGCTCTATCTTCTGTTATGTGTTTATTTCCCTTCAAGTGTTCTTTCTTGGGGGCATTTCATAGTGGATTCATTTTTTGCAGGAGGAGATGCACATGAGGATGCGCCAGAGGTGACTACTACTGATAACATACCATCATTTCCTAGATCTTCTCGTATTGCTAGTACGAGAACATTGCAAGCCACATTGGTGGTGAGCCATGAAGAAATGATTCCCTTAAAGATACAAAAGGTTCCAGGTACTTTAAAATTATTATTATATATACTCTAATTGTAATTTACTTTAGGATAACTCATTTTGGACTAATGATCCCATGAATTTTTTGTAGGCAATGATATTTTCTATAAACATCTTAGTGACATTGCATTACAGATATTTGGGCCCACCATACGTAAAAGGTGGTACATCATATGTGAACTAACCCTAATGCACTATTTTGATTTCATATCATTTCTAGAATAGTTTTCCTTTGATCCATTTCTTGAACTGTAATAAATGTAGCTTCAGTTCATTTCTGAATCTAATAGGTTTGTTTTTTCTTTAAAAGGTGGAATGACCAAGAAAAAAGGTTAAAAGATGAATTGACAAACCAAATGGTTGAGTGGTTTGGAAATGACACCTTTGACAAAACCAAGCTCCTTGAAAAAGCTAGCACATATCTAAAGTATGTGAGGGACCAATACAGGACCCATTTAGAGAGGAACCTAAAGTACGAGCATCCCCCCATGATTCCAGAGAGGGAGTGGAAGGACCCGATTTTGGATGCCAAGGAGAGAATTGAAAGGAAAAAAGGAAATACACCACCAGACACCAAAAGAAGGTACATGATACTATTAAGAATGTAATTATGTACTAATTAATTACTCTTTATATTTATATAATCTAACATATTTCAAACTTTTTATAGATTGAGTGACACGTCAAAGGCAACCAAGGCAAGACAAGAAAAGCACAGGCAACACAAACTCGACTCTGGTGGTTATATGAAACTTGTTGCACGAATTGTAAGTATCTCATGTAAATTAAATATTGCATCAAAATATTAATAAATTGCAAATGATTTTTTTTTTATCAAACAATGCAAGCAAAATTCACGGTACCAAGAAAAAATGCAGGGCTCTGAATTCAATAGAGCGCCCACATAAGATGACAAGAGAATTGCCTACCGGCAAGGCTATTCAGCTATGGCTGATCGGCTACAAGAATTGAGTGGGCATACACAATATTCGAGTGCATTTGTCACACAGGTAAATATGCTAAATGGAAATTGTTTCAAATTGAATACTTTACCAATAATCTAATTGATGTTGAGTTCCAACATAAAGTGACTATATTTGTTTTAAATGAGCAAGCAATGATAACAATGTGCATGACATTGGAATGTAGCCTGCTAATCGTGAAACACCACTTACACATGAAGGTCCGGATGTGCATCCCAGTAGTGGAGGTATTCATTTGCTATTCAAATTTATTTATGTAGTTATTAATACAATTAAACATCTTAATTTGTAATTAGAGTAGTAATTAATGTAACCTTTTTGTTAATATTTTAGAGCATGTAGTCGGTGGTAACCAAGTGGAGCATGATCTGGGTACACAACATCAGGAACGTGATGTTCCCCACTCAGGTAAAGAGGACCATTGTTATTCCTTTAAACAAATATAATTGCAATTGGTGTTCAACGTTAATGTAACCTTTAGTATTTCAACTCCAGATGATCTAGAGGGTGTTCAGCACGTTGAGGTTGAGGCTAGACAAAATGATGTGGCCCCATCAAGTAAAGCGTGCAACAGTTATTTTCTCTAAATTAATGAAATACTTGTAATAGTTGTGAAAAATGTTTTGAATTTAACCCATTTCTTTGTTATTGCAGAGGACCCCCCTTCACTTTAGTGTCCTCGTCCTCAGTATAGGACTAGGCATACATCGAGATCACGAGTAGAGGGCTGAACAACTGCAGAGGGGGGAAATGATGAAGAAACTGATGTTCCACTTAGGCTTTTCATAGCTTCAAATAAAAAATTAAAAAAATGATTGTAATCTACCTTATTTGATAATGACTGATTTTTCTGTGTTAGTGAATGTAATTATTTGTTAATTAATGGTTATGGATGATATGTGTTAATTAATATTGATGAATGTTGCATGTTAATTAATGTTAATCAATGTTATGTGTTAATGAACGTTATGTGATATTAATGAATGAATGCTATATTTTATTAATGGTAGAATGAATGAATGAATGAATGTTATAATATGTTAACGGGGAATTTAGAGTGATGTTAGGGGGGTGAGGGGCCAAATGAGCTTCCACCTTCATGTGGTTCACCCTGTTAAGTAGAGAATATTAAACTATTCTTGAAACCAAGCGAAGCTCAACAAGATAACACACTTTTCAATATTTCATTATGTTGAACAGCTAATCTTATTGAATAATGTATATTGAATCTTAATTGCAAGGTCCAACAGAGCCAACACGAACAACAACACCACAAGTTGTTGGGTATAATGAACTCCCATATTGTCTTGTATGTATACAAACAATATGAGTTGCTTCTAGTGTTGATATCCAAGGCAGGACTGCCAAAGATATGAATATGCCTCATCCTTGTAAGTCTTTTTATTACTTGTCATTTTCTTTAGCATTTTGTTACTTCATGAATGAGATGTTTTCAGATGTCTATTCCATGAATACCTCTTTATTGTATGCTTCATGATCTTGCTTCTGATTCAACTCTTTATATGTCCTAAAATTGTATGAGCCTAATAGCTTCTACTCTTGTTGATAGTTTGGTGGCTCTGAACAATGGCTCCTTCAAAAAAGCATGATCCTTGTAATTTTGGCCTTCCATGATGTGAAAAAGAGGTTATGTTATGAATAATGGTCCAGATGATTTAGTTATTTCTTATTATGTTGAGTATGAGTAAATTTGGGCTTCCATGGCTATGGTCACTATTTTGTACTAACTATTGTCATTTAGTGTGATTTGAGAATGGACTTCAGGTAATCATGAAGGTGGAAACAATATTCAAGTGTAAGGGGGTATGCGGCCTTGACCAAGGGATGAAAGTATCGGGAAAGTACAAGTGATTCATGTGTAGATCAATGTATCATTCACCTATTAATTCCTAGCAACATTCTCAAATAAACAAGAAAAGAGGTATGTTGAGTGCATATATACATTTTATGTTGCCATGATATAAGTAAGATATCAAACATGTAACTTAGATTGATTTGTAATTTTATTCATAAATATTAGATCTTCCTTGCAATTTCTTTCTTGTTATCTCTATCAATCATGTTGCTAAATGAAAATCCTAAACCTCTCTCATTGATGCATGGACATATAGAACGTTGTTGTTTCTACCCAAAGGATTGTAGGAATTGCTTTCAAAAACTATCAAAAAATTGTTAAACCTTAATAGTCCAAGAATCCCTAAACTCATTGGTGAGAGACCTTCTCAAGTGAAAAATTCTAGTGAAGGTTGTGTAACATTATTTTGAGAATGTATGGTAGTGCATGAAGGTTGTATAATAGTGTTGGGAGAATTGACAGATGATTGACAACAATGACTGTGACGACCAAGTCACTTAGGACAATCGGAAAGATATGATTTTTTTCCATTTATTAGAGCCTCCAAACCCCTTTAAAAGTTGCCAAGGATCACTACAACCCTATCTCAGATGTCCACCACATAATAAGATTATTCATTTCATCATACTCCCAAAATCTCAGTATTCATTTGTTCACTAGGACAACCACATACTATCTAGGGACAGTCATAAAGTTCTTGATGATTTGCCCTACCCAAGGGCGACAATAGCTTGTAAAGGGTCTGCACTAACCCTTTCCACCCATCACTACCTTCCTCCAAGCACCAAGGGGGTCTATCTTGCACTTACAACTTCAAATCTGCCCTCGATGCTGCACTAGGTCTTATACATGACCAATATCATACCAACAGTCACCATTTGCACATGCCAATGAATTTTGGAGACCTACAAAGCATGAAACCTCTAATAAGGTTACAAAGATATTGAACATGCTTGGGGTATAATTTTTGGGTATTAGTGTATTACAAAGTTTAGAAAGGATTTTCTTTCATTTCTTGAAACCCTAGACCCATGACAGTCATAAAATATGATATACCCATAAAGAAACAATGAGGGTCCCTAAGTGCATGTAAAAGGGGGACAAATTTGTTGTTAAGGATAGATAAGCTCATGGTTGTTAGTGTTAAAATTCTACCATTGAAAACTAATTTCAAAGCTAGGTACAATTAATCATACTTGTCTTCATACTTGTAAAGGATGAAGATGTGAATCTAAATAAAGTGGAAAAAATGCAATGCAAGATCCAAATTCACATTCACACTCATCCAATAAAGCCTAATACCTATGCATAAAATCAAATGATAAACTAAAATACCATAGCAAAGACCATAGATTTCTCAATTGTTTCTTGATGTTTTCTTGAATGCTTGAAATTTGGGTTGCTCTTCAAACTAGCATAACCATGATAGCATGATGCAGAGGTAGGGGGTAACTCACAATGGAAAACTCAACATACACAACAACTCACTAGGGGCATACTTACTAGTCTCCATCCTAAACCGCTACAAGTTTGAGCCCTCACACATAGGTTTGGAAATCCCTTGGACCTTGGATATCACCTTGGACATGTTGATTACATTGTTTTGAGAACATGAGACAATGCCACAAAATCAGCTTTGTAATCCCAAAGTTCTCACTTGCTCTTACTTGACACAAATCAATCCCTAGCAAACTATACTGCCCATTTGATGGACAAAAGACACCACAAAATATTTCCTAAAGCCCTAAAATCCTTAGGCTTTGTTAGGAGAAAATTTCACAAGGTTGACAAACCCTTTATACTAGTCTCTGAATAATAAAATACTTTTATGTGAACCCCATTTGCAACATACAAATGACTGACAACAATGACTGTGATAGCCAAGTCACTTAGGATAATCGACAAGATATGATTTGTTTCCACTTATTAGGGCCTCCAAACCCCTTTAAAAGTTTCCAAGGATCGCTACAACCCTATCTCAGATGTTCACCACATAATAAGATTATTCATTTCATCATACTCCCAAAAACTCAGTCTTCATTTGTTCACTAGGACAACCACACACTATCTAGGGATAGTCATAAAGTTCTTGATGATTTGCCTACCCAAGGGCCACAATAGCTTGTAAAGGGTTTGCACTAACGCTTTGCACCCCTCACTACCTTCCTCAAAACACCAAGCGGGTCTATCTTGCAGTTACAACTTCAAATCTTCCCTCGATGCTGCACTAGGTCTTATACATGACCAATATCATACCAACAGTCACCATTTGCACGTGCCAATGAATCTTGGAGACCTACAAAGCATGACACCTCTAATAAGGTTACAAAGATATTGAACATGCTTGGGGTATAATTTTTGGGTATTAGTGTATTACAAAGTTTAGAAAGAGTTTTCTTTCATTTCTTGAAACCCTAGATCCATGACAGTCATAAAATATGACATACCCATAAAGGAACAATGAGGGTCCCTAAGTGCATGTAAAGGGGGACAAATTTTTTCTTAAGGACATATAAGCTCATGGTTGTTAGTGTTAAAATTCTACCATTGAAAACTGATTTCAAAGCTAGGTACAATTAATCATACTTATCTTCATACTTGTGAAGGATGAAGATGTGAATCTAAATAAAGTGAAAAAAATACAATGCAAGATCCAAATTCACATTCACACTCATCTAATAAAGCCTAAGACCTATGCATAAAATCAAATGATAAAAATTAATACCATAGCAAAGACCATAGATTTCTCAATTATTTCTTGATGTTTTCTTGAATGCTTGAAATGTGGGTTTCTCTTCAAACTAGCATAACCATGATAGCATGATGTAGAGGTAGGGGGTAACTCACAATGGAAAACTCAACATACACAACAACTCACTAGGACATACTTACTAGTCTCCATCCTAAACCATTGCAAGTTTGAGCCCTCACACATAGGTTTGGAAATCCCTTGGACCTTGGATATCACCTTGGACATGTTGATTACATTGTTTTGAGAACATGAGACAATGCAACAAAATCAACTTTGTAATCCCAAAGTTCTCACAAATCAATCCCTAGCAAATTATACTACCCATTTGATGGACAAAAGACACCACAAAATATTTCCTAAAGCCCTAAAATCCTTAGGCTTTGTTAGGAGAAAATTTCACAAGATTGACACACCCTTTATACTGGTCTCTGAATAATAAAAGACTTTTATGTGAACCCCATTTGCAACATACAGATGATTGACAACAATGATTGTGATAGCCAAGTCACTTAGTACAATCGACAAGATATGATTTGTTTCCATTTATTAGGGCCTCCAAACCCCTTTAAAAGTTGCACTGTATTGTTCCATACTTGTGTCATGTATGCATCGTGTATGGCATGTGTGAGCCTATCATCCCTCTTGTATACTCTGATTGACTATTTGGAACTATCTCCACAAGCACGATGGGGTGGACCTAAGGGTTCCACGTGGTCGGGTGTACTTAAACAAAAGAAAGGTTGGAAATATTTTATATCAAGTTTTTTGTGGGTGGTCATAATGCATTTATGTTTTCTTTTAAGATGCCAGTAACATTATTTTGAGTACTAACTTTACCTATTGTACTTTTCTATTGGACTCGATCAACCCAATAACCTTGTACATGTGATTTATTTTATTAAAGAGGATATTCATGTAGTCCAGAATGCATGATTATCATCTTTGAATATATGTTGAACATATAATAACAAGTGACTACTTAGTATGAGATATATATACACTATCTTTACCAATTGTACTTTGCTATTGGACTCGATCAACCCAATAACCATGTACATGTGATTTATTTTATTAAAGAGGATATTCATGTAGTCTGAAATGCATGATTATCATCTTTGAATATATGTTGAATCTATAATAACGAGTGACTACTTAGTATGAGATATATACATGTCATTCAATAGGTATATGTCATGTATTGACATAGGATGACACTTTATATGAGATTATCAATTTGGGATATACTTATAAGAAATATGTGCATATATAGTAGATAAACTCATTTCATGTATATATATAGTAGATAAGTTTTGGTAGCTCCCAAGAACAACTAACTTAGATAAGGTAGATAAAGTCATCTCATCTCCCTGATTCGCTTTAAAGGCTCTTATATTTGGGTTAGCTAATTCCCTATCAACACCATTTTTAATAGGTTTACTAGTACTCAGTGGTTCATACAGTCCTCTTAGGAGTTGGACCTGTTTATGGTGAAAAGTGGAAACAACAATATTGAAAAACTAAATAGATTCAACCACAAAACCCTAGCCTAACAACTACAAAGATCCACCATAACATATGAAGATTACCTAAGACAATGCAAATCAAATGAAATCACAAAGATTATACCATCACATGCCCAATAGGGTTTGGATCTCCATTCTTCCTATCTCCATTGATCTTGCTTGATATATTTGCTCTCAGATTTTATATGTGCACAAGAGCTCAACAAAGAATGGAAATGTGGTTGCAAGTACGCTTGACCGCATATGCAAGTTCGAAAGCGTAATGTAGTCGAGAAGTCAACTGATCTGGGTTGATAATGAAGGAAGCATCTCCTTATATAGAAGACACTATATGAAATGGAGGGATAAGATTGAGAGGTGTAAAAGATAAATGGTCGGCTATGATTAGAGGGTAGGTAGAGGAAATAAGAAAATAATGAGAGGGTAGGTAGTGTAGGAATTAAGAGATGAATGACATTTGTCATGGGTAGAAAAGGTTAATGAATTAATTAAATAAATAAATATTTATTTAATTAATAGAAGAAGTGGGATCAATTAAATAAATAAGATATTTATTTAATTTAGGAAAATATAATTTAAATAAATAAAAGTATTTATTTAAATGAGAAATAAGGCTAGAAGAGGATAAATGAATTAATTAAATAAATAAAGATTTATTCAATTAATAGAAGAATTAGGCTTAAATAATTAAATAAATAAAGATATTTATTTAATTAGACTGAACAATTTTAGGTGTCTACATTTTGCCCCTCTTTGAGACAATGCAGCTTGTCGCGTTGTTTCAAAGAAGATAAGATCAACTGATACAAAGTTGCCCCAAGATACGAATGATATGACCCCTCGAGAGATTGGATGAAAATGTCTGGAAAGCTTGCAGACAATCTCTCGATAAGAAAGAAAGTCTAGAATGGACTGACCGGATAGGATAGAGTGACAGAGTCACGGGATAAAGAAAACTGGCTCGGGAGACTAGGGCTAGGGCTAGGGCTAGGGTAGTCTATAAGATAGACCATGAGGGAAAACATCCTCATTGTCTTGACACATCCAAGAGATCAGAGTGCAGAGAGAGAATAGCACAGCAGAAGTCAGCAATGATGGCATTGGTTCATAGATTCGATCGCGTTCGTCGATTCCAGAGGCCAACAGATGCAAGAGAGCCAGTAAGTATCGCAAAACCTCCTTGTACTTTGTCGCAATAAATGTTGTCATTAATGCATGCTAGGTAGTGTAATAAATGCACGTTTAGGAATGTCAAACAAGGTCAAAAAATGCTAAGGCACGTCTGTGCTAGTGCCAAGTGCGTCTGGGTTGGCTAGGCGGGTTTGTGTCATGAATGCGCATTTATGTCTTCAAGGTTGAATCAGCAGTTCTGTGATAAACATACGCTGTCAATTGGATAAGTTTCTGAGAGGATACACTCAAGAAAGTCCTCTAAGGAAGACTAGGATAGCAGATAGGGCCAGGATTGACAATTCTGTGATAGAACATACATTGCCAATTAGGAAACTTACTCAAGAGGATACACTCAAGCAGAGACCCTAGGATAGGATAGATCAAGGCACTTTGTGATGAACAGGGAGTACCACTATGATAAACAGCAACACTTTGTGATGAACAGGGAGTGCCACTGGGATAAAAAATAACACTTTGTGATGAACAGTGAGTGTCACTAGGATAGAGTGCCATATGATAAATATAAGCACTAGGATAAAGAGCAGCATTTTGTGATGAACAAGGAATGCCACTTTGACTGACACAGTTGATTTGCTTGACTGCAAGAGGACCTACCTATGTTGGAGTCATGGGAGAGATTCCCTTCGACTCAGAATTTACGACTAGAGCTGACATTTGAGGATAGGGAAGCGATTGAGGTTATGGGCTTGCAACATATTTTGTATGTGCTTGAGTTTCGGGTGAACATGGGGTTGTTGATTGTGCTGGCTGAGAGATGACACTCAGAGACTTGTAGCTTCCATTTGTCGATGGGTGAGATGACAGTCACCTTAGAGGATGTTTATAGGATTCTGAGGATACCGATCAATGGGGAGTTGATACCCTACGATCGAGATGGAGATAGGGATGCACTGAGACGAGTGTTCCAAGATCTAGGATTAGAGATGAGGGCTGGACATGTGGCTTGGGATACCATGACACAGATAGGATTGGCACTACCAGCAGTGTTGGCAGGAGTGATCAGTGGATTCCTCTGTCTGGATAGGGCAACGTGAGGGTTGGCAATGTAGCCATATGTATTTTGACATCATTGTATCATGACACTTATGATTATATATATATATATGTATATATATATATGTATATATATATATATATATATGTATATATATGAATGAGATTCATCCTTGCGGTGGCTATATGCATGTGTACCTATGTGATGTATGTTTCTATGTGATGCTTCTATATGTCTTATGATCTATGTTTCTATGTGATTTGTGATGATGATTTTATGATATGGATGCAAATATGTACATGATGCAATGCAATATTTTTGTTCTTTTATGTTTTATATGTTATGCATATGTGAATGTGAATGTATGAAATGCAGATGAATATGATGAGAATGTAGAATGTGCTAACATGTGTTGTGTGCAGGATGTGATGTAATTGTGATATCTATATGTATGTATGGCATGCTAACATGTGGTAATGCAGGTGCAACTACATGAAATGTAAATGTTTTTGGTGTGTCATTATACTCAGTCATCTGATAGCGGGCTACACAGACTCGGGAAGGATGATGGAAGTCAATCAAGAAAGGGGGATGGAAGGTAGAAGATATGAAAGTGAAAGAGCTTCTTGTGTGTTATCATCATTAAGATTTATTATGGCAAATAGGTTATGACAATCCAGATATATGTTTGACCCAAAAAATCATTGTACCCATTTGCATGGAGATCAGACAGTTGCAAACAAGGAATGCCCCAGTTCACACTAGACTCACTTTGTCCTCATATCCTTGGACAAGTCATAGCATTACTAAGAGACAATCCATAGACAACAAAGAAAAATAGGTGATGATACCCCATCCTCGCCTTTCTAGTCAAAGACATCTTGGAGATAAAATCTCTAGTCAAAGACATCCCGGAAAAGCTAAAAGACATGTCACCAAAAGAGAAAATCAAAAGAAAACCAAGAATTGACACCAACATCCACTGTAGTTCTCAAGTTTAGTGTCTCTTGTCACTTGTATAAGTCTTATTTGATTGTGGTCACAATGTTTACTTTCACAAAAGGATAGATAGCACTGAACCATAATGTTGTCTGAGTCTGTTGAAATATTTGATTTGTTGAAGCCCATTGTTGCCACTATGTCTCATCTGAAACTGACTGAATCCATGAAAATAATACGTTATTGCGGAGAAGGTGGAACTTTATTGCGGATTGATGATGAAAATGTTACTTTATTGTGGATTGTGCGCGAATAGACTGAAGAAGACTAGAAGAAACTATACTCCTCAAAACATGTGATGCTCTCAGTTCCACACCCATCACTAGATGTAGGATTTGCCTTAGCCACAGATAGGAGCTGATTTATTATGGATGGAAAGGGTGAAAAGGAATGTTTATTATGAATGGCGAACCAATCTTAGGTAGATCAATGACAAGTCATGATGGGAATGGGTAAGTTTGTTATGAATGAATAGGTCGTGAGTGTGTGCAAAGTGAAAGGATGAGATGGAATCCTGAAGGAGGAGGAGCAATGTCCCTACACATGGCCTCGGTGACCAGGTTTTCACCATGGTACTTGCCCAGGGCGCCACAAAAGTGGTTTTCACCGTTAGACGAAATATTTTTTCTTTACTTTTTTTTTTGTGTGTCACAAGGCGTCTGTTTGCCAGGTTTTCACCAAGTAACAATTTTTTATTTTTATGATTTTTTTGTATTTTTTATATTTTATGATTTTTTTTGTATTTTTGAATTAGGATTCTTTGAAGAGCTATGTGTAAAACCTGCGAAGGTGCATGCTATTGATGGGATCCTCCAAAGGTTCGGCCTTTGTGGTTGAGAGATGATATGCATTGGATCCATAGGCTGTTGTAATGATGTCAGGATCAAGCCAATTTGGTTTGAACTTTCCCTTCTTATCTCTATCTTGCTGATTTTTAGGATGTTCTCTGAGAATTAAGTCACCCACCTCCAATGTGTGAGGCTTAACCTTATGATTGTAACTGCAATGTTCCTTGACTGAATGATGTGTAGCTCGAGTGACTTTCTTCCTTGATAAAGGAACTGAGATAGAATTACTAACGTGTGGACTACACAAGCCCGTATGCGTGTCACCTAAAGTAGTTTGGGCATCCCTGATAACAAATTCCTTCAAGGAAGTTCCATTAAAGGTCCATTGATGTGATGTATCACCAGAAGGGAATGGATGTGTGGAACAAGTAGATGAGTTATGAAGGCTTATGATTGCGAGAAGAAGTGAAAGTAGGATAGCATGATGGAGACTTAGGATCAACAAGTATGTTTTTTGGCTTGAAATTGTAGAACTGTTGCCCCCAGTTATTTTTATATTAGGGGAGATCATCTCTTTCTCTTTTTTCTTCATAGGATTTTTATCCTTGACTTTGATTTTTGTAGAGTCCAATAGTTGTTGATTTTGATTTGGACTGAAGGCCTTTTCTTTGTTTTTGACTTTTAGATTTTTCTTTTCAAAGCTTGAGTTTTGATCCCCAATTAGTAAGAGCTTTTGTAATTCTTGTTGATCCAAGGCTGGGAGAGGAATGGAAATTAAATGAGTCGATGAAATGGTAAAGCTATGTGAGTTCTCAAGAGGGTTGGCAATACGCTCAATAGATTCTTCACTAGAACCACTCTTAGGATTATTGATATCAAGATCTGCTTGCACCACTAGAGGAGATTTGCATTCAGACTTAGTAGCCATAACACTAGGTGGTTCACACCTAATTCCTTGGTATTGCAAGTTCTTTGTAGGTTGTTCTTGTTGACTGAATACCTTAGGAGATAGTGGGAGTTGATCAACATGAAATATATACTCACCACATCCCAAGTCTTTAATCTTGAATTTTTCTTTAATCTCTACTTGCTTTGATGTAGAAGCTTTCAAGGATTCTGGATCAACATACGTTGAAGATGGAACAACTTCTTGATTGGCTGGTATTGTTATTTCTGATCTAGGTCATAGATTATTGCAATATATGAATGGATTTGGGTCATCTTTGATGGTCACTTCAACTCCATTGTGTGGAAACTTGATACATTGATGATATGTAGATGGGACTGCACTCATTTCATGAATCCATGGACGTCCTAGAAATATGTTGTATGTGAGATCGAGGTCTAAGACTTGACAAACCACATCTTTTGTAACTAGCCCTACTCTGAGAGGTAAGGTGATTATTCCCTTGGATGAACGTTCTTCATCATCATATGCCTTGATGGTAATTTTGTTCGTAGCATTCACAGCTTTATCTGAATATCCCAATTGTATTATTGTGTTCAAAGTACATAAATTGAGACCAGTTCCTCCATCTATCAGGACTCATTTTATTCGATGTTTGTGTAGGAAGGCTTCAATGTGTAAAGGTGCATTATGTGGTTGGCTCACGGAGGCGTCGTTAGCTTCTATGAATGTAAGGGAGTGTGGAACGAAAAGGTATCCCACCATGGCTTGAAAGTGGTCCACGTTCAGATCAGTGGGGATAGAAGTGTCTCTCAAAGTTTTGTCAAGAATGGCTTTATGTGCGGGGGATATGTTTAAGAGCTCGAGGATGGAGATAAGTGTGAGTGTCTTCCCTAACTATTCTACAAGGTCATACTCAGGTTTGGTTGATTAGGGAGCCATGTTTTTAGCTGGAACACCTTGCAAAGTGAATTTACCTCGACAAGTTGTGACACTACATTCAGAGGTATGTTCAGAAGAAGATTCAATGCCTTTTAGGACAATTTTAGGTCTTTGGGTAGAATTTTCAGGCGTTTTGTCCTTGATGATAATGGTAGAGACATAATTGTCCATCGAAATGTGATTGATAGTTGAATCATAGTTATAAGATGCTCTGGTATAGTTGGTCTGATTATCTGTGGCTTTGTCTTTTCCCTTGTCATGTTTTGGGAATGGTTCTTTAAAAATTTCATGTTCTTGATTGGATGAGTGTCCTTCAATCTCAATGCCACCTCTATCAATGAGATCTTGTATGATGTTCTTCAGTCGATGACAATTTCTTGTTTTATGTCCCTTGCTCTTATGAAATTCACAATACTCATCATCATTCCACCAATTTGGTTTGACCTTTGGCTCATATGGAGGCAAATCTGGAATTGTTATTATCTTGTTTGCCACTAGCTTCTTGAAAACTCACTCTAGTGGTTCACCCAATGGGGTGTACTTCCTTCGTGATTTTGAAGTTGTTTGAGTATTCACTTGATTGTTTGTAGAGATTGATCCAGAAAAAATGATTTTGGGTCGTACTGTATTGGCATCCACAACACCATCATTGACTGTGTTCTTGTTTTTATTCCAAAATCTTGGCTTGTCTTTTCTTTTAAAGTCCTCCTTGTTTTCTTTGAATATTTTGATAATACCTTGCTCAATTAGGACCTTTTCTGTTGCTAAGCCTTTTTCAATGACATCCTTGAAGGTGGACAAACAAGCTTTTCTTAAGTCATAACCAATGTCCTTGTTAACATTTTGGGTGAACATCTCTACCATTTGTTTTTGTGGAATTTCACAAGAGTGTCTGTTGGCTAGATTTCTCCATCTTTGTAAAAATGATGAAAAAGACTCTCCATCCTTTTGCTTGGTGTTGCACAAAGTAGTGACTGATATGTCTGTCTCTATGTTGTATGAGAAATGTTGGATAAAAGCCTCTGCTAAATCCCCCATGACTTAATTCCAGGTGGGAGTTGGGAGAACCATTCCATAGCTTGATCACCTAAGTTCTGTGGGAATAATCTCATCAAATATGTCTCTTTTGTTGCCACTTCAATGCAAGCTATGAAAAATTGTCTGATATGTGCTTTAGGATCCCCTTTTCCTCTATACTTATCAAACTTGGGTATCACGAAATGTGTAGGAAAAGGAGGCATTGGAATGCTCTTGTCAAATGGATAGGGACATATGTCTCTCATTGTGTAAGTTGGCTTTGGTGTAGTTATGTCCTCCATTTTCTTTTGTAAGTCCTTAATTTTATGTTCTAAATTGTTCTTAGGTGGAGATCGACTTCTTGGACCATATCCCATGCTTAAACCACCGGGTGGAGGAGAGCATGTTGCATATATGGATGGTATTGATCATACACATGTTCATATGGAGGGGGTCTATAATGATGTTGCGTATAAGGACCACTTGGTATAGAGTCATGATGAGGAATGGAATATTTGTTTTGTCCATGTATACCATACTCTACAGGCATGTCATGAGTTTTTTCTAGTGTGTTGCCCTCAAATTTGATGCGGGGTTTCCTTATGTCCAAATTTTGATCATGCCTTTGGATATCCAATTGCTTTGGTGGCTGGTCCTTAGAATTGGCATGTGATTGAGTATATTTTTCTGCATAAGACTTCCATAATAGTCTGTGAAGGTGAGTATTATATGCTTGACCATGTGTATGTGGGACCTAAGGTTTTTGAAACAAAGATGATGGTGATTCAGGCACAAGATGTGGTCCTCTAGTACCTCCACTATTAGGCCTCCTTTGATCCATGTTGGGGTGAAGTTGTTACAAAGGTCGATTTTCCATTATTTGAGACATGTCCAAATCATGAGAGATCTTGGCTCCACTTTGTGCCATCACTTGTAAGAAGTATTGTCTATCTCTCCTCATTATTTCCTCACCCAATCGATTGAAACGGGGATCCATAATGGAGTCTTCCACTTCTGCTGAATGTACAGAAAATTTGTCCACATTATCATTGTGTTTGTCATTGTTGTTTGTGGTGTCCATGTTCTCAACATTTGGAATGTTTCTATAGGCATCCATGTCAGGTAATGTGGTATGATCAAAATTGAAAAAGACATCATTGTCATATTCATAAGTACTCATGTTTGCAGACTCTTGAGCCTCTTTAGCTTCTCTCCTAGATTTTTGGGAATGGGTTTCAACCATGAACTAGGTCTTTGACCAAGATGTGGGAGACTAGATGAAAATGGAAAGAGTATGGAAGACCAAGAGTTGGATGGAATGTAAATGAATCTAAGGTGTTCTTGCAATGTCAAAAGTGCAAGACTAAATATGTATGTAGTAAAGTAGGTGTGGCTTCCAAAGAGATGATAGTTTCTCTTGATGAGGTAAGTTGACCTTGACTCTAAGTAAGACCAAATGAGACCCAAAGGTGATAGACCTTGATGAGGGACCACTTAGCAAAATGTTGTTGTATGTAGTGTATTGACAAAGTATGATGAGGACAAGAAAGTGACCTTTTAACTCAAGTCTAGACAAATGTGAATGTAATGTAAGGTGTAAAGCAATGATGGACTTTGTGAGACCCAAAGACAGGTTGAATTCTAGATGAAAACCTGAAGATATAGCTTAGGAAGCTCAAGAATTCTGGAACTGGTTGCTCTTGTTTGTTAGACTGTAAATTTTTCCAATTTGTGAAGTTGTTTGTTGTGACCAAATCTGAATTTTTGACTATTTTTCGTGACAAGAGGACACAATGTTGATGAGGACTCAGTGTTTGCAAGTGTTTAGACTCAAAATGACTCAAAGAAAAGTGTGTTGTTTGATGTAAAAATGTTTTGCATACACTTGAAGACACAAAAGACACAATGTTTTGATGTTTGGTGTTGAATGTTTGATTGTTCAAAATAAGACAAGCATAATTCTTATGGTTGGCCAGGACAATAGTTGTTGATCCCACATGGGGTTTCCCCCAAGGCTACGCTATTCGGAGCGGATACTTAGATGCTTGACCCCATTGGCTCCACCCTCGGCACTCACTTCTCAGGGCAACCAAGCATCAGTCCCCATGAAAAATCCTTGTGGCGAACTTTGTATCTCTACTAAGAACCGTATGTGTGTGGGCCGCTCCAGAGGTCCGACCTCCTGCCCCAACAACTAGAAGGATTTTGGCTTCTAAAACAAAAAGGTACTAGTAAGGGCATCCGCTCATGTGGCCATACATGTGGCACTTTCAGCTTTGTAAATACAGAAGGCTCCTAACCGGTAGGGGTTATGCCCTACAACTGATCAAATAAATTTGATCAAACGGGTTTATGGGGAGACATAGTGTCGGTATGAACTAATCAACACACGTTATCCATAGTTTTCACCATGAATACAGTTGTTTATAGTGGTTCGGAAGAGGTGGGTTTTCCTCACTACCACTTGGGTCATTCTCTCCTCACTAGTAGTCCTAATGACCACATGGGGAGATAGGCCCTCCAAAGATTAAACAAAAAGAGCCTATTGCCTAAGACACAAAAAGCACTAGTTCAATTTCAGTGTACCAATTGAAGTGTTTGCTAGTCTATGAAAATAAGGCACACAATAAAGATCAAAAGAAAGACCTTGTCAAAGTCCTGCAACAAAGATTTGTTAGTAGTTTGGATTGTTTCAAATGATCACCCCTTCCTGCAAGCACACAAGTTAGGTAAATTTTAGATCCAAAAGACTTTGTGAAATAGGGGTCTTCAACAATGCATTTTTTTTACCAATTAAAAGATCTGATTCATCATAAAAAATGACCACCTGTAAAATTTCAAGAAATTTTCAGAAATGTAAGAAAAACCAAAAAAATTGCTAATTTGCTCCAAAAAATATTTTTTTATGAAAAATCATAAAAAATTCATATAAAATGAAAAAATGATCCAAAAAATATGAAATTTTTACTGGACACTCCTGATGGTCTTCCAAATCTACATAAAATAAATTCTATAAATTTTCCAAGCAGTTTGTGAGATATGAACAAAATAATGCAAAACCCTAATTTTCAAAGATCCGATTTTTTAGGAATGATTTTGCATCAAATTTAAAATCACAAAGAACAGATCCTATGTACAATTCTGAGAGATTTCCAAAAATGTTAGAAAGTCTGAAAAATTCACTAATTTGCTCTCAAAATTAAGTTTTTATAAAAATACATAAACAATTCATAGAAATTTCAAATATGCTCCAAAAATTCTGAAATTTATACTAAGAACCTCTGATAATGTTTTTGACCTGCAAAAAATATTTGATGCCACAATTCAAAGTCGTTTGTGAGATCTAATCAAAATAATGAAAAACCCTAATTTTGCATCAAATTTAAAATCACAAATAACAGATCCTGTGTATAATTATGAAATATTTTCAAAAATGTAAGAAAATCCGAAAAATTCGCTCATTTGCTCTCAAAATTAATTTTTTATGAAAAATCATAAAATCATAAAAAATTCATAGAAAATGAACATATGCTCCAAAAATTCTGAATTCTGGATTGAGATCTCTTGATACTGTCTTCAACCTGCAAACAAAATTTTGTGCAAAAATTCGAATCCATTTGTGAAATCGGATCAAATCTCTCCAAGATCTTGATTTTGTGTCCAAAAACCCTAGCTGCACAAGGTTATTCTCCAAATTGTTTTACAAAACAGCAATATAGGGTTAGGAAAACCTGCAAAAAATATAGATCTAACAAAAATACATGTCCCACTGGGCATGCCAAAATGTTTATGGTGAAAATGGAAACAACAATATTGAAAGACTAAATAGATTCAACCACAAAATCCTAGCCTAACAACAACAAAGATCCACCATAACATATGAAGATTACCTAAGACAATGCAAATCAAATGAAATCACAAAGATTATACCATCACATGTCCAATAGGGTTTGGATCTCCATTCTTCCTATCTCCATTGATCTTGCTTGATATATTTGCTCTCAGATTTTATATGTGCACAAGAGCTCAACAAAAAATGGAAATGTGGTTGCAAGTAGGCTTGATCGCATATGCAAGTTTGAAAGCGTAATGTAGTTGAGAAGTCAACTGATCTGGGTTGATAATGAAGGAAGCATCTCCTTATATAGAAGACACCATATGAAATGGAGGGATAAGATTTAGAGGTGTAAAAGATAAATGGTCAGCTATGATTAGAGGGTAGGTAGAGGAAATAAGAAAATAATGAGAGGGTAGGTAGTGTAGGAATTAAGAGATGAATGACATGTGTCATGGATAGAAAAGGTTAATGAATTAATTAAATAAATAAATATTTATTTAATTAATAGAAGAAGTGGGATCAATTAAATAAATAAGATATTTATTTAATTTAGGAAAAGGATAATTTAAATAAATAAAAGTATTTATTTAAATGAGAAATAAGGCTAGAAGAGGATAAATGAATTAATTAAATAAATAAAGATTTATTCAACTAATAGAAGAATTAGGCTCAAATAATTAAATAAATAAAGATATTTATTTAATTAGACTGGACAATTTTAGGTGTCTACATGACCATCTCAACCATGGGGCGCCTGATCATATTAGCTTGAAACTAGTGTGCCTCATATTAGCTTGAAACCAGTGCACCTCATATTAGCTTCAATCCTATGCCCCCTATTGGTAGCTGATGGGGATAGAATATAATTCGTTGTACATATCAATGAGGTTCGCTTTACATCTAGATAATAAGAATTTTTTTGAAAAAAAAAAATGTTCATCGGAATTACGATGGATACCAAGCTTTCTACCGACAATGAAATTGTCGGACCAACAACGGTCTCGTCGGTGCAAAGTTTCTGGAGTCATCGCACTTTCGACTCCAACTACACAAACATCTAATGAGGATGTTGTACGTCTGACAGAACTTCGTAGTCAGACGGTCGTCGATGCATATTAATGGACCGATGACACCACCGTCAGACAAACATCATCACCGTCTGTGCAAAGTTTCAGACTTCCATCGAGTTTCCGACGAAGTCTACACAAAAATCTGACGGGGATGCTGTATGTCCGATGACTATTTTGACTGGAAGAGCGATCATGCCCACCATCGGTAGAGTCCATGGGATTGTCATATTTCCGACGGTCAGAGGCATCGTCGACAAGTCTGACAACGAGTTTTCGACGGCTACTTTTGTCGGCACTCCGATGAAAATTAGTCACAATTCTGACAACTAGCCATCGGAAATTAGCCCCGAATGTACTAGTGAGTGGTTGGGATGGTACATGATATATTTTTCTTTGTTTTCTGTCTGTGGATTGTTCCAATGAAGTTCTAGGGCAAATACTAATGGTGTCTACATGGGAAGTTCATCAAGTTACAAGATCCTATTAAAAAATACAGTCATGGATCATTGTGGCTTATTGACTACAGTGTATACCTCGACCATTAGTATGTGAACCAAAATGGAGGGGAATTCTCCTTGTCTATAATTTGTTTATTTGTAGGTGTAACGTTCAACCTTGGTTTTTGATACCTCGGTCAAGATCAATACCAAATAATCCCAATGATGTAAGAAAGAATTATGAAAAGCACAAGATTCATCCATTTCATTTCATCTGAACATATCCTACTGTTGCATTTCATCCATCCATAAATTCATATCCTTGGATATCATTCATACATAGTCACGATAATGGATATGTTGGCATTTCTGTTGTTTATGTTGTTATTGTCATTGATGGACACACACTTGTATTGAGATCCCCTTTATGTGTATGAGCTTGTGCTCAACCGGTATTTGTTCCAACCGGTATGGTGTATTCTAGTTTTTAGACTAGTGGTGATTTTGTAGAATATGTTTCCCGGTCTGAAGCGGCATGTCGACCCCAAGCGGTTCATAGATTCCAAGTGGTACGAGGAAGCAAAGCGGCACAACACATTCTTACAAGTCTTCATTTTTGTCAAACTGGCAACCGGTATTTTGTATGAACTGGTAATACTCTGTGATGAGTTACCAACCAGCATTTTGTGATGAGTTACCAATCCACCGATTGTTTGATGGTGCTGACACATTGACGGTGCTTTTTGTGTCATGTTACTGAGTACGTCTAGATGCATTGAACCTAGGAAATTGTAATGTAATCCTATTGGACTAACATGAAATCGGATTCCTTTAAAAGGACATCATGTCTAGGGTTTTAAGTTGTTGCTGAAAGGGTTAATGTCAAGATAGGGTTTAAGGTGGAAGTTGAGAATGATCTTATCTGAGAAGATCAAGTTGTAACTGTAAGAGAGATAGAGAAGACTGAAGTAATTCTGGAATGCATTAACTATGTGCAATACTGGATCTAACCAAGCAGTTTGTGCTATCCGATAGATCAAACACTTGTTGATTACTCACATCTTTGACAAGTCTGTAGCCCTTAATCGGGTAGGCCTCAAAGCCTTTGTAAGATCCTCTAACAAGGTGGTTCACACATGTGAATCTAAAATCCTCTAACAAGGTAGTCTTTAATCAGACTTATCTCCTAACAAAGATCGAGATTCCTAACAAGATCTGTTCTAGTGAAGAACATTGTAAGACCTTAACCAGTCTTAGCTTAACCGGTCTGGTTTATAGTCTGCAGATAGTGACTTGTGAGTTCCATCTCACCGTGGTTTTTCCCAGTTGGGTTTCCACATCAAATATCTTGTGTTATGGTTGTATTGGTTTTGTGGGTGAATGCTTTATTCGCATTTTGGTTTGCATGTGTGGTAACCGGTTTGACTGTTAGATTGCTTTACCGGTTTATCTTTAGACTGTGTAAGTGTTTTAGTGCAGAGATTTTTGGCATACTAATTCACCCCCCATTAGGATACTCTATTTTGATCCTCTTCCATATGAATGGGTACTAGGTCCTCCATACCTTCTATCTAACATTGACACCCCCCCTCACCCTCCCTATCTAGGTCATCATCATAACTGCATACCCTACATCATTTCCCATCAAAACCGATCAAACCAAGTACTCTAAATTGAGGTCAGCTGTAGGTCATCTCATAAGAAAATCAAGTTATTGTGTCTGCCTTTAAAACCCAATTGTCAATTGGTCAACCAATCAAACACAATCAAACCAGATATTCACATCAATTATCTAAGTCTCACCGAGTAATTTGCCTCAAATACCTTGACTTCATCGAGTAATTAAATCAATTTTTGAAGTCTCAACGGGTCACTTTGATTCAATTACTTAGACTTTATCCTGTCTGAGTGACCATTGACATCAACTATCATGCTTTGACTAAAACCGAGGCAATTCACCTAATTGCACCAGACTGTCACAACAATATTGATCAATTGAACAACATCAACCAAATGCACCACAATACCACCTTTGCATCATATCTCCTACATGACCTAAGGGTACTTACCGACTTCCCATTATTCTCTACTGCTTACCATTCACCCCCATCCATTCCAAAATCCTCCATTCTACCATGCCTATTTTTTTCAAAAAATTGAGAGATCGCTTGAATTTGTGCAGTTTCATCCAATCACTTGAGGGGGCATACCTAACTACCAACCTAGCACATATTGGGGCATGTACCATGTTGACTTGTTTTTCTTTGAAATGATGCAATAAACCACACCATCTCAAAGAGGGGCAAATGTAGACACCCAAATATGTCCACTTAATTAAATGAATACTTAGCATTTATTTGATTATTTAACCATCATTTAACAATTAATTAAATTAATATTTAATTAATTCACCCTAACCCTCTTCTCCTATTAATTAAATAAAATATTCAATTTATTTGATTTAATTTATTTAGCCAGATTCTAGCTTTAAATTGAATAAATCATATTTATTTGATTAAATCCCCTTTCACATTTAATTAAATACCCTCTTCACATTTAAATAAATCAATATTTATTTAAATATCTATCTAAATGCAAGTTGCACTAATAATTAAAATAAATAAATTTTATTTCAATTAAAATCCTAAAAATCCTTCCCACTTGCATTTTCCTAAAAACCCACTTGCATGCTTAAACCTCTTCTAGATTCTTCTAATCGCTTCCTATTTTGCCTAATTACCCCTTAAACATTTTCATATTCCTTAAGAAAAGGGTCACTTCTTAAAATCCTCCAAAGTCTTCATAATCCATTAAAGGCTTTATGTCTTCAACAAGTTAACCTCTAAAGTCTTTAATAACCATTAATGGTTAACTCAAACTCAACCCTTGGTTAGAGACTTTCTCTCTAACTTAACCATCCTTTTAACTAATGGGTCTCTTCAAGCATTAATTGCTTTAACCATGGTTATCCTTTAACTCTTGCACATTCTTTTATCCTTTGGATAAAAGAATTATCCATTAGCTCAACCTTAACCAAACCCCCTAGGGTAACCCTCATGTCCCCTCAAGAATTTAATGCCTCTTATCTCTCCTCTCAAGCCTTCTTATGTTGACACTTGTCGATAATAGGATTGGTTTGAAAGCATCACATGGATTGAGGATCATTAAATCTGAGCCCTTGTTAAGATAAATCCATCTCAACCCTTCATTTGCCCATTTGTAT
The DNA here is from genome assembly GCF_030272615.1 of Cryptomeria japonica. Taxonomy (NCBI): domain Eukaryota; kingdom Viridiplantae; phylum Streptophyta; class Pinopsida; order Cupressales; family Cupressaceae; genus Cryptomeria; species Cryptomeria japonica. The sequence continues at coordinate 688,623,915 of NC_081405.1, read as the reverse complement.
TATGCTTTAGTTCTTCCACTAGTTGGAATTGCTATTTAGCCTCTAATACTTCATTTGCATCCTCATTCAACACTTGACACAATCAGCCATCTCCCACCCTCTATTTGGCATCCCAGTGCTCAAATTGAGGGCATACATGAAATAGAAGCAAGATCTTGGAGAGGAGGAGGACAAGGAAGAGCCATGACATAGGGAGCATCATGAGGAAGTTCATTTTGTTTTGTTTATTTCCTAATTAGCTTCTTGTTTACTAATCTTTCTTGATGTTTTTTGAAAGGGTTTGAGTTCATTATGTTTATGGTTGAGCATGTTATTTAGATGGACTCATATTGGTTTTCCACTAATCATCGTTTTCATTGCATCGGTTTTGATTCAAGAAACAAAAATAAAAAGTGATGGTTTTGAAAAAGCAGCAAATAAAGTTTGGTTGAATGATCACTTCATGTCTATTGATTCTGAAGGTGCTTTAGGAGGCCTGGTTACTCTCCAAGATTCTAGTAGATTTTTGGGTATTTTGATTGATAGATGTAAAAACTATCTAACTATGACGATGAAGGACAATCTCTCTAATGAAGAATGGAATCTGATAAATGTCTATGCTCCAAACTCCAAATTTGCTAAAGCATCCCTATGGGATAAACTAGCTACCATAATAATGAACCATAGTAATGAGAACTAGTTGTTGGGAGGAGACTTTAACTCTCCTCTTTATCCTTTGGAGAAGTCTGGGGGGGTGAAAGACTTCTCAAATAGTATGTCTGATCTTGTTGATTTTCTCACTATTGTGCGTATAATTGATATTGATCGTCAAGGACAATAATTCACTTGGTCTAACTGAAGGCAAGGGAATCATTTGATCCAAGTTAAACTTGATAGGTTTCTTATTTCTAACAATTAGGATATTTTGGCTAATTTCTCTCTTAATTCTCTCCCAAGATCTGGTTTGGACCACAATACCTTGATTCTTGCCTGGGATAATAATCCTAACAAAGGTTCATTCCCCTTCATATTTGAGGTCATGTAGACTTATCACCGGGAGTTTAGAGGGTTAGTAGCATAATGTTGGAACCTCCCACATCATGGGACCCCTATGTTAAAAATCATATAGTAACTCAAAACTATCAAAGTTAGGGTAAAAGGCCATAACAAAACCTATTTTAGTAACATCTTCCATAGAAAGAAGTTCCTAACTAATAAATTCAGTGAGATTTAGACAAAAATGGATGAAGGAGATTCAAATGTTAGATGGCACCATGACATTGCTATCCTAATGGAGTAGCTGAAAGGGTGTGATTTTCTTGATAGAAATTTAGAGGATGAATGGATTTGGAAGTTGACTTTGTTTGGTAAGTTCTTAGCTAAGTATACCTACTCCTCAATGGAGAACAACAATGATATGTCAATGGACTAGAGACATGTTTGGATCCCCAATCTGATTCCTAAAATTAACTATTTTTGGTGGGTGGTGGCCATCAACAAAATATTAACCATTGATAATGTCATCAAAAGAGGTTTCTATTTAGTTAATAGATGCTCCCTATGTTGTAATAACTCTGAGGATGTTTGACATTTACTTCTTCATTGTCCTTATGCCTTGGAGATTTAGAACTTTATTCTCTCTCAACTCAATTTTTATTGGGTGATGCCTAGCAGCATTGTGCATCTTATCTCGGCTTGGTCCTCATCTCTGTTTTCACATTTTGTCATTAACGACTGATGGAGATAGATTCCCCCCTTTGTTGTGTGGGGAATCTGGAAAGAAAGAAACAATAGGATATTTAGGGACCAAAAAAGAGATTCTAGTGTCCTAGCCCAATTCATAAAACAACAAATTAAAGAAAACATTAATGCTATTTCTTATGGGTTTTCTAAATCAATGTTGAATTATACTGAGTTGAGGATAAAACAACTATGGGGAATAAATCAGGATTTTCTTAAAATCAATTGGCAAAAGATTGAGGCTAGAAAGAATTGTGAATGGGAAGCCCCTAATAAAGGATGGATTAAACACAACTTTGATGGTTTCTCAAAAGGGAATCTAGGGATCCCTGCAACAAGAGGAGTCATTAGAGATCATAAAGGAAATTTGATAGAGGCCTATGGGTGTAATTTAGGAATCTCTTCTAATAACAAAGCAGAAGCGTACGCTGCTTGGAAAGGACTTAAAAGACTTAAATATATGAACTTGGAAAGGATTATTTTGGAGGGAGACTCTAAACTAAATATCTCAAATCTAAATGGTCAAAGTGCAAGCCCGTGAGAAATTAGGAAATTGATGGAGGACTATAGATAAATTAAATGGGTTTTTCCTTATTTCAAAATGGTTCAAGTCTATAGAGAAAGTAATATGACTACAAACTTAATGGCAAATATTACCTTAAACTACAAAGAGTGGGAAATTTTAAATTTCTAAGATTGTCCTAAAAATATGAAGGAAGTTATGTTTAAAGAAAGGCAAAATGGTGGGTCTTTTAAAAACATTATTTTTATTGATGAAGATTAACCCTCTTAATGACTCAAAGATATGCAATTATCTTCATTCTCGCACAAGGGAGAGATATGGATTTTAGAAACCTATTCTGGCACAATGACTTGATTTAAAACTTAAAGCCACACAAAGGATATGCAATAATTATATATACTAGAATAGATATACAAAGCTAACATGGAAGGACACTTGTAATATTGAGGGGCGAGGCAACATTCTAAAAACTTCTAAACATATTTTATGTGAAAGCTTTAGTATTGTTCTCCCCAATTGCAAATTAATCAAATTTAAAAGAAATAAGGAGATTTCGCAAGAGCAGAGCTCAAACATTTTTGAAATGGGAGGATCCATGAAGAGGACTGAGTCAATGGATTGTGCATCGCTGCAAGTGAATGAACAACTTTGGGGCTTGTTAGATAAAGCCAAGTTAGTTCCTTATATCTTCTCCATAAAAGGTCATTACAAAACCTTGTCTACTAAGTTTTGTAATTCCTGGTCTAAAGGAATGGTTAAGGTTGGTAATGTTATCTTCATCCTCACTCCGCAATTAATTGCGGAAGCTAGTAGTCTTAGTTACAGTGGATTGAAGGTTGTTAAAAATAGTTCACATGATTATAAAGTGTTTATTAATATTTTTAGAGAAAGGTGAGAAGCATAATTTTTTCAAAATGGCTATGAAAGGGAAGACATCCCTGCCATGTATGCTCTTCTTAGCTTGTATATGATGAATTATTTCACCTTAGAGGGATGTTATACTATTGTGCACGGATACCACTTTCTTCTCCTAAACCATATTCACCACAAGGAATTTATAAATGTGTCCTAATTTCTTTTCACCCCAATGAGAAACAACATCAATAATGGAGCCTCCCCTCCCCTTCATCAAGGGTTGATTGTTGGCAATATTGCATTATAACAGATAATGAAAGATTGTTGGCATTTCATAAGGATATTGAGAAGGTTGTTGATGATTATGGATATAACTGATTAAAGATGTTTACTGTCTTGATATTATTATTTTGTCATTGATGTCAAGAAATTGATTTTCTAATTCAGTATAAAGTTGCCATATCTTGAGAAGTATGATTTAAAGAATATAAACATGTCGGTAAAAGACACAGGAAAGAATATGATGAATAAGGGGATGAATAAGGTATTCAATGGGAAACTACTACCGAGTCAGACAATGATGAGATCATGATGATTAGATTGTTTTAACATCATACATATGTTGTAAATTGTAAAGGTTAATACTATACTATGTTACCACCCTAAGGAACCTAGTCAGTAAAACCTAAGGTTATCGCTATCAGTTAATGAAGGCGGAATGTCTACCGAGTGAAGTTTAGTATTCACCGAGTTATAACCGAGTTGCTACCGAGTTGTAATCGAGCTATAACAGAATGCATTAAATGTTTGCATGCATTATTTAATGAAGGAAGCTGATGAGTTGGAACTAATTAAATGATTGGTGAGCCATGGATGAAGTTTGTTAATGAATCTAAGGAAATGGAAAGTCGACATGAAGATCTACAACGTAGATTGAACCACAATACTCTGGCACAAGTTCCAAGACTAGTATGCAAGTTCCAAGGCAGGGTAAAACATTTTTAGATCGAAAGATGCATTGAACCTGGACAAGATTGAAGATCTGATGGCTATGATTGATCATGGGAAATGTGATCAAGGAGATTAAGCGGTTACCTAATTGTTTATAAATAGGAAATTGTTGATAAACAATGTATGCGGGCAAGTGTATGCACATGGATGCTACAAAGTGATTACCGAGCACATAAGCTTGAAGACCTGTTTGAATAACATAGTATAGAAGCCCAACAGATAGACAAGATTAGTTCTATGTCTAGATTGTATTGAACAAATAGGAATCTGCTTTAGCATTTTAGATGTGAAGTTGCAGAAAGAGTTTTATTACTGTTATTTTGTGAAAGTGACAGAAAATCTCTTAACCGAGTGGACTTAACAGTCTTATTTGTAAAACCCTCTAGCAAGGTGACATTCTGATTGAGTGTTTGAAATCCTTTAACAAGGTCACTTCTAACAAGGTGAAGATCCTAACAGATCTGAGGGAAATCCCTTAACCGGGTCACATCTAGCAATGTGTTTGTAATCTTTAGCAGTATTTGCTTTTAACTGAGCATACTCTAGAAGAGTATATTTCTTAGTGGGTCCGAAATCCCACAGTGGTTTTTCCCTATTTGGGTTTCCACGTTAAATCTGGTGTTATGAGGTTTATGATGTTTATATGCTTTTGAGTTTGCATGTTTGACATTTTTGGTTATATTACTGATATATATTTGTTACTGAGGTTGAATCTGATGTTTTTATGGATGATTAAGTTTGTATGATTCACCCCCCCCCCCCTCTCATCTTTTTTGCTATTGGATCTGTACTTATATTAAGTATCAGAACTATCACCCCAATGAGAAACAACATCAATAATGGAGCCTCCCCTCCCCTTCATCAAGGGTTGATGTACGCTCTTTACATGCATGAGATCCAGAAATCCCTTATGGAAATTGCTTGTTCTCCCTCTATCCTAGAAATGATGCAATTCGGGTGAAAAATGAGTTGATTGAGAGTAGAGCCCACACCTTGAAGAAACCCTCGGGCTCCAAAAAGACTAAAATGTAGTCCAAAAATGTTTGCCTGTATCTGGAGGAAAAAGATGACTCACTTGGTAGCTCCTAAATTAAAATGTTGGGTATGGATTCCCCTATCCCCAACCTCCTTGATGAGGATGTTGAACTGGTCAAACTAACCCCAAAGAAATGAAAATTTTTAGAAGCCAAAATTGGCAATCCAAAGAAAAAGAAAGTGAAATCCCAAAACCCTAAGTCATACAATGGGGTTGTTATAATTGAAGAAATAGATCAATATCCTGATCAAAATACTGACAAAGAGGGAAGTAGTTCGAGAGAGAGGAGGTCATAAAGGCTAAAACATAAGGATAAGGGTAAGAAAAAAGCCAAACATGGGAAGGTAGCAAAGATGGATTTGGAAGAGGAATACCTACTAGATGAAGAAGAGGACTCTGAATAAATAGAGGAAGATGTTGAAGGGGAAATAGAACAAGGTTATGAGGTGGGAGGCGAAGAAAATGTAATTGTTGAGGAAGATATGGAAGAAGAAGATTATCAGAAAGACCAATATACTAGCCTGGGTAATGAGGATAATGCAAAGGTGGGATACAACTTGGAATTGGATAGTAGAAATGAGGAAAGAGACAATAGCCTAGAGAATCAGATAAGAGAGATGCAACACTGCATTATGGACTTGGAGGCATGAGAAGAGAAATTCAACGAAGCCAAAAATGAAATTGTGAATGCTATTAATTCCTTAATTCACATAAATAATGGTATAATGTGGAATTCGATTATGGGAGTGGTCTCAAGTAAAACTAACCCGTTGAAGATGCTCAAGAAAAAGAGTAAAAAAAGATAACAAGAAAGAAGAAGACTATGTCATGCAGGAGGACGAATGGAAAACTAATATACAGTACCTGGTCGATGCTTGGGACAAGATCTCAGGAAAAAATGACTAATGCTATTACTTTTATTATGCTTAGGCTTAGTGTCTATTTAGAGTTAGCTGCTACTTTATTTGAGACCGTTGGCCTTCATGTCTTATGTTCTGATATTTTGATATGGTACTCTCATTGCTTGGACCAAACTATGTTTTTTTAATACAAACTATTGATTATTAGTTTTGATTATGGGTATGTTGTTGGGGATTGCTGATATTTTGTAGTTTTTTGTTTGTTGTCCCTCTTTTGGTTATTGTTTTGTTGATGTAAGGGATCAAGGCCCTCTCCCTGCTTACTCAATAAAAAACATATTGACTATTTTTATATAAACACGTGTATAGATCATAGTGTGTTAATTATTCAAATTCTTAAAATAAAAAGTTATATATATTATTTTAATTTTTTTTTAATATATTATATATAAAAAATAAAGAAATGAGAAAAGAAGATGAGTTAGTAGATCTTTTAAAGAAGAAGATCAATACACAAAAAAATAGAAATTAATCAATCATCCCAAATAAACACACTACCCAAAGATACAATGCTATAATAACAATACTATTTAAAAACTTTAAATATTAAAATTAATCTTTATTTTTTGTTATTTCCACAAATTAAATGTGACTTTTAGTATTAATATAAAGGCACCATGCTATATATATTGCAATTTTAATCCTACAATTTTAGTTGTTTTCAAATATTTAATAATTAAAAAATAGAATTATAGTTGAAGATCATTATCAAAAAAATTCTAATTGCTAAGAATCTATCAAACATCAGCAAAAAAATATGTCTAAAAATGAAATATTCATGCTCAAACATGTCTTTAGTTTTTATCAATTGTTTATATTACATTATGTGTTTTGTATTAAGGAGATACATTATTTTTGTATTATTAAGATTTGTTATTTTATAGTAAAATTGAATAACTTATAAAGAATTAGATCTAAATGAATTTGATAAAGTAGATACCTCTTAATCATTGATGTGAAGACGAAAAAAGATCCATTATTTATATATTGAAAACATTTTATACCAATAAATTATAAAAAAAAATCAGAATATTTAACTTTGCAACAATAATAAAATATTTAATTTTTTTTTTTTTTTTAATAACTTTTTCCACTCTTAACAAATAACAAAGAAACTCCTCTTTTCCGAAATAATACTTTAAAAAACAAAATGTTGAATTTACTCCTTTCACTTTCAAATGTTGTTTTAAACATTCCTCTAGTTATTATCCACAAAAAGTCTAACTTAAATACTAGTCAAACCTAATAGTGTTTATTCATTCTTTTTTTAACAACTTGCTAATTACCTTTTCTTGCTTTAGTGCAATATAAAAAATACCAATCAAACCTTTGAAGAATTTTGAAAAACTTTTTTGCATGAATCATTCCAAAACCCTATTTCAATGTTCTTGAATATGTATTAATTTTTAATCAAATGCATGAAAGTTTGGGCGTGAGTCATCAATAGATGGATGCATTTGTGAGTCCATACACTGCCTTCAATTTCCTTCCTTAAAATTGTAGTTCCACTTTATATTAGTAGTAGATGAAGTATTTCAATAGTTTTTATATTGTTTTTTGTATAGATCTTTATTATATACAAAATATATTAATAAAAATTTAGTAAGATATTAATATGTATATGTGTATGTGTGAAGAAATATATATATCAAATACAATCGAATTATAATATTTGTTGATATAAATAAATGTGTTAAGTTTGAGTTTCATTTGCTTCTTAATAATAATAAAATTGTACAAAACAAAAAAATTGTATTGTAGTAGAGGATCATTTATACAAATAATGAGTAATTGAAAATAAAAATATATATTTTTTAATATGTGACATGAGCCTATCTTACAAAAATTAAATAAGTCAAAGTTACACATCTACATGACCACTCAATGGTCCTGAGATATCATAAATAAACTTACATGTCCACTACTTGAGTTTTCAATTAGGGCAAAGGACCTAATAATCGTGCACTCGAACTTTGCGCCTTTCAAAATCCAACATATCAATGTCAAACAACTCTAATTTTCTTCTATTGTCTTTCACTAGTTGACTACTTAAATCTAAGGTTAGAACTTGTCATCATTAATTTTGATGGTTTTATTACACGATCATAAAAGGTGTCTAAAACACGATTTTTTAACCTCTTGCCCATAATAGTCAATTATCACACTTAGTCCTCAATTACATAACATATTCTTGTGAAAATAATTCAAAATAAAAATATTATGTAAAATTATTAAATAATCTCACAAACATATTCTCACAAAAATATTCAATCACATAAAAATATAATTGTATAATATTAATAAATTATACAACACAGTAGCTACAACAACAAAGATTTATGGAGTGATTTTGATAGCATAACAACATTTCAAAAATTTATCAACCTATCTCATATAAAACAACTAAGGTACCAACATATTTAAAGGATAATGACAGACAGAAAGAGGGAGCTAGGGTTTTGTAGGTTCCAGGGATTTCGAGGACCTAGCTGTTAGAGTAATTGGGTCTTTACTTGATTAATTAAACAATATTTGTTTAATTCTTTAAGTTCCCAATTATCTTTTTACACTTAAGCTAACATTAGGTGCATATTAATTAATTATTTTATTAATTATTATGTGCAAGTCTAGGGTTTTCCCTTTTTAGGGTTTATTGACCTATTAGAGGTTAATTTTTCTTTTCATTGTATTATCTTTTCACAATACATTTTTGGTGAATTGGAGCTCTCATCTTTTGAGAATATTTTTCCTGTGTTTTGTGTGTTCTTCAGATTATTGCTTCCTTGGTTCTCCTTGTAACAGGTTATTCGACTTGCAGAAGATCTTCAGGCTACTATGGGGTTGTATTTCTCAACTCCTATATGGTATTAGAGCTCAGATTTGCAGCTATCTGTTCCTATTTTTGAGAATTTTGCATTGAAAGCAGATCTGGGGTTTTAGGCATTTTTTTTTGTGTGCTTAGGGTTAAGGTTTTTTTTGAGCACTTTGGGCCTAAACGGACCTCACCATCATGCTCAGAAGGCCCAAAAACCCCTATAGTCATATAAAATTTGTCCATTTTTGACTCCTGAGCATCTGGGTCATTTTTTTTCACCCAACCAGGTCGTACGACTCTGGCACGCAAATCAAGAAAAAAATTGCCTTTTTACGGCATGCATGCCAGATTTTTTATTTAAAAAAAAAAATCACAAAAAAAATCAAAAATCTCAAAGCAATTCGAAAAAAAAAAAAAAGGGAAGGCGAAAAAGGAAATTTTTTTAGGTTTTTGGGCACCAGACCTGACTGTCCGGCGTCGTACGATGCCTATAGACAAGTCAGGTCAGCCCCACCAGCCCCGCCAGCCACCCCGGCCCCTGCCAGCTATAGACTCTGGTAGCCCCCGCCAGCAACAGCAGCTCCCGCCAGCCTCCGGCCCTCGCCGGCTGTCCCCTCTGGCAACCCGACCGCCTCTCCGGCCCAACACTGCCGCCACCTCCGCTCCTCGGCCAGCATCTCAACTCCGCCCACCCACTACTCTGCTCGGTTGCTCTGCTCTGCCCAGTTTCTCCACCCGGCTTCACCATCGAAGCTTGGCTTCTTCACTAGAGCCCCACCCTTTACCCTTTTTGAGAGGGGGTTAGTTTTTTGGGCCTAGATTGCGCATCTGGAGTCGTATTTTGGCGAACGAATAGGCATCGGAAAGCTGGTTCCGAGATGGATGTCATGGAGTTGGATTTTTTTACCAAATCTTCTATTTGACTATACTTTTTACCATTCAAAGTTAGGCTTCCTTTTTTGCACTTCCGGGGCCATAGAATGGGCAAACGGACTCCGTTTTTTGAAAACAAATAGGCGTTGGAAAGCTCTCAGCATGCTCTATTCAGATTTGTGATCTTTTTTCTCAGAATATTCATTAAGTACATGAGATATTAGTTTGATTTTTTTTTTTGCTTATGCACTACTTCCTTCTCATTACTATGTACTAGGGTTTGGGTTTCTCTATTGTGGGGGGTGTTTTTTTCTCGCTTTCTGTCATTTATATCAGAAATAAAGAACACCTAAACTCTCAAAACCAACAAACCCTTCTACATCTTCTATCTATTCTGAAAGATCACATAATAAAAAAAACCAACAAGCAGGTGCAGGTGCAGAGTTTTTTTTTGTTCTCATGGCAGATCCTTTAGTTGAGTTGTTGACTTCACACAACTATTACACCTGGAGGCCCCGCATCACAAGGCTTCTTAGGGCACGAGGGTTGTGGGCTTCTTTGGATGAGGTTTAGCTAGTACTACAATGTCCTTATGAGATTCTTATGCATAGGAACAAGCTAGATGAGGCCATGGGTTTGCTCTCTTTGCATGTCTCTGACAGTCTTATGTTTCACCTTGATGAGTTGCTTACTCCTCGGGATATGTGGTTGAAGTTTGATTCTCTCTTCAGGAGGGTCAATGAGATTCAGGCATTACAGATTGAGGCCAAGTTGATTTCTTTGTCACCTGATTCCTTTCCCACTATTGAGGATTTTTTGAACAAATTCAAGACTACTAGATCTGTTCTTCAGGGATGTGGAAAGAACAAGACAGATACAGAGTGCATTCATTTGATTCTTTCGAAGCTTCAGGGTCACTTTCAATTTTTTGCCTCTGCTTTCTACTCCACCATGGATAGCTTGGGCGCTCGTTTCAACATGCCTACCTTTGATATCTTTTGTGAGCGATTGTCTCGTGAGCAGTCTCATCTTTCTCAGCTGGATACGCTCTCAGGCTCCAAGAACAAAGCATTGGTTGCTCAGTCCTCTAAGGAGAAGGAGAAACAAAAGCAGAAACCGAAGCCGAAGAAGCCTTTTGCAGGTAGTGAGAATTCCTCCAAGCTTGATCCTAAGTCTGATTCAAAACCATTTCCTCCCAAACAAGGAAAATCTTCACAGTCTAGTGAGTCTTCCTCCAAGACTAAGAAGAAATCAAGAGACACTTGCAGTTTTTGTGGCAACGATGGTCATCTAGTTTCCAGGTGTTGGAAATAGTTAGAGGCTTTAGAGGAAGCCATGCAACAACAACACATTTCCTCACCTCAGGCGTGTTCTCCTTCCAAAGGGAAAGGTTATGCTCTCACTGCTCGAGCTTCGACCTATGGGTCCACATGGATTCTAGATTCTGGTGCTTCTCACCATATGACACACACTCACCAGTTGGTTACTTCTCTTGCCTCTTGTGGTATTTCACAGATTGCAGTGGGTGACTCAGTTCAGCTTTCCGTCTTGGGTTCAGGTTTTGTCTCTTTGGATGGGGGTACTCTATAGGATATTCTGGTTGTCCTTGACATCTCGACGAACCTTCTGTCCACTTATCAAATTTGCCACTCTGGCTCTGGTAAGATAGTTGAGTTCTCACCACATGATGTGGTTATTCAGGACCTCCATGACCCTGATTTGGTTGTGGCTACTGGTAGTGTGGATTCTGCATCTCGTCTCTACAGATTTGATGAATTTGAGCCCTCTTCGGGTACAGGTTCATCTCTCATAGCACATGCAGATTTAGTGAGTAAGCTTTGGCATGAGCGATTGGGCCATGTCAATTACATATATCTTCAACAGATGAGTACATAGGCACTTGTTCTTGGGCTCCCACAGATTTCCTGCACTAATGGTGTTTGTCATGGTTGTGTTCTTGGCAAGCATCATACAGATCCCTTTCTGAAGGGAAGAGCCTCTCGTGCTTTGGCACCCTTGGAGTTGATTCACAGTGACCTCATGTCATTTCCCACTCCTTCTTTTTCAGGGGCCAAGTATGTACTCACTTTCATTGATGACTTCTCTAGATGCACATGGGTGTACTTTCTTAAGTACAAGTCTGATGTCTTTCATTCCTTTCAAGTCTTCAAGACATTTGTAGAGAAGCAGTCTGGTTGTTCTATTCGGTGGATACGTACAGATAATGGGGGGGAGTATGTGAATCAGGCTTTCAGAGATTTTTGCACTGAGCATGGTTTGCAGCATCAGTTTACTGTTCCCTACACCCCTCAGCAGAATGGTGTCGCTGAACGCAAGAACAAAACTTTACGGGAGATGGCGAATTGTATGATTCAGTCTAGGTCCATGGATTCATCTTTTTAGGCTGAGGCAGTCAATTATGCCAACTATATTCAGAATCGGATGCCTCACAAGGCTATTCGACATATGACTCCTGAGGAGGCTTGGTCTCATGCCAAGCCTGATGTTTCCTTTTTCAGAGTGTTTGGCAGTGAGGCATGGGCTTTTATTCCTGATGCTCAGAGGCAAGCCATGGAGTGGAAGAGCCAACCACTTATTTTGGTTGGCTACTGTGAGGATGTTAAGGTGTACAGGTTGTTTGATCCTAATTCCAGAGAGGTCCCATTTCGACGGGATGTTCAGTTTGATGAGCGCCTTCCCACAGTGGATACCCTGACTCTAGTGTCTACTCCTCTTCCTCCTCCGACCACTACACCCCTTCAGGATCTTTTTGAGGATGATTCTAATGATGGTGCTGATGATCCACCATCCCCACCTCTACCTGCTCCACCTTAGATGCCCAAGTGGGCTCGCCTTACTATTGAGGCAGCAGGTCTTATGGCCGATGATCCTTCAGATACTCGTCGCACTCGTTCTCATACTGTGGGTTCTAGTCTTTTGAGTCATGCTATTTCAGATGATCCTCATAAGTTTTTAGAGGTGACAGGTCACCCTGAGTGGGATTGTGCTATGGAGGAAGAGTATTCTTCTTTGATGAGGAATCATACTTGGGATCTCTGTCCTCTTCCTAAGGGCAGAAAGATGATTAGGTGCCGCTAGTTGTATCACACTAAGTATGTTGCTAATGGTTCCATTGATAAGTACAAAACATGTCTTGTTGTGAAGGGTTTTTCACAGGTTGAGGGTATTGATTACTCTGAGACATTTGCCCATGTCACCAAGATGAACTCCATTCGCTTTGTACTATCTCTTGAAGCTTCTCGGAGTTGGACTGTTTTTCAAATGGATGTGAAAAGTGCCTTCTTGCATGGGGATCTACAGGAGGAAATCTACATGGAGCAGCCTCAGGGATTTGTGCAGGATAGTTCTTTGGTTTGCAAACTTCGGTGTTCATTTTATGGTCTCAAACAGGCCTCTCGGGCTTGGTATGAGAAGATGGACTCTTTCTTGCTCTCCACTGGGTTCTCTTGCAGTCATTCTGATCACATAGTGTACATTCAGCTTCTTGAGGGTGACATCCTGATTCTTGTGCTATATGTTGATGATCTTCTCATCACTGGTAGCTCATCCTCTATGATTCAGCATACCCAGCAAGCCTTGATGGATCAATTTGAGATGACAGATCTCAGTCTTTTGCACTATTTCCTTGGTCTTCAGGTGCTACAGTCCTCTACTAGGATCTACATTTATCAGCAGAAGTATGCTCTTGACATGCTTCAGTGCTTTGGCATGCTTGATTGCAAGCCTGCTCCCACTCCTTTTCAGTCAGGGGTTGTTTTGATTACTGCTTGTCCTACTCCTTCTGTGGATTCTACACTTTACAGGCAATTGGTTGGTAGTTTGTTGTACTTGACTCACACCTATCCTGATATTTCCTTTGCAATTGGTCTTGTCTCTCGATTCTCCCATGATCCTCATGAGAGTCATTAGCAAGTTGCCAAATGTATTTTGAGGTACATTCAGGGCACTAGTTCTCATGGCATTCACTGCACATCAGGGGAACCTCACATTATTGGCTACATTGACTCTGATTGGGCTGGTGATGTCACTGATCGAAAGTCTACTTCTAGCTTTGTTTTCTGTCTTGGCTCTGGTCCTATCACATGGTCTTGCAAGAAGTAGACTACTCATGCATTATCATCTATAGAGGCTGAGTACTGCATTGTTGTGCTCGCTAGTCAGGAGATCTTATGGCTTCGACAATTGATGACTGAGTTTGGTTTTCCTCATGATAGTCCCACTATTCTTTGGTATGACAATCAGAGTGCTATTTATATTTCCCACAACCCGGTAGAGCATTAGCGGACGAAGCACATTGAGCTTCACATGCATTCCATCTGTTAGTTGATTCAGGATGGTGTTCTCATTCTGGAGTACATTCCCACTTCCGAGCAGGTTGCAGACATCTTCACGAAACCTTTTGCATCACCACACTATCTTCAGTTGCGCTCTATGCTTGGGGTGAAGGAATTTGTCCTTGGGGGGTCTTTATGAGGCCTTCCTTCCTTCTTCTTCTTTCAGGATATTCTTTTATCTCTTTTTGGAGAGGAGTTTTTTCCCACTGGGTTTTCTCCTTTGTCTCCATTTCATAGAGATTTCATTGTATTTGGGTACCTGATCAGGCCTTGTTGCCAAGACCCATCTTTCATGCTTTTAGTAGTTGTTCTAGGTTTTAGCTTCTCCCTAAGTCTATCTTAAGGGGGGGTGTTAGAGTAATTGGGTCTTTACTTGATTAATTAAACAATATTTGTTTAATTATTTAAGTTCCCAATTATCTTTTTACACTTAAGCTAACATTAGGTGCATATTAATTAATTATTTTATTAATTATTATGTGCAAGCCTAGGGTTTTCCCTTTTTAGGGTTTATTGACCTATTAGAGGTTAATTTTTCTTTTCATTGTATTATCTTTTCACAATACATTTTTGGTGAACTGGAGCTCTCATCTTTTGAGAATATTTTTCCTGTGTTTTGTGTGTTCTTCAGATTATTGCTTCCTTGCTTCTCCTTGTAATAGGTTATTCGGCTTGCAGAAGATCTTCAGGCTACCGTGGGGTTGTATTTCTCAACTCCTATACTAGCAGAGTGCAGAGCTCGTGGCCTTTCAACCAAAGAAATGGAGGTCACTTTCAGAACGAGTTGTGGTGGCCACTGCAACAAGCGTGGAAGGCTCTGAAAAACAATTACAAAAGCGCCCACAACCCTGGGATCGACAAATCTACCCAATAGGGTATGGTCACAATGAATAGATGGAGTTTTGCTAATTTGTGAACAAATGTGCCTTTTGATTTTTGAAATATAGAAAAGAAATTCTGGAGGCCAAAGTCACAAGCTGACAAACAACAAATAGAAAAGGTAAACCCTACCTCTGAGCACACCACAGTTGTCTCTTTAATGGTTGATGGTTGGGTTTGGAATAAATCAGTGAGTCACTTTAAGGAGGAGGCCTTTTTTATGAAAAGGAGTGGGCCTTGGCCGACTTTTAGAAGGGTTAACAATTGGTGTAATGAGCACTAGGGTTAAGCAATCATTTTGAAAACTTTACCCAATGGCTTTTATCTAGTCATTTGTCCAAGTACCAAAGACAAGGAATGGATTTTCAACATTGGCCCTTTTTTGATGGGGGGTAAAGGTTTCTTTCTTAATGATTGGACTTTGAAATTTAACCCAAAAAAAGAAATCATAACAAAGGTACCACTCTGGTTACAGTTGTATAACTTGCCCCATGAATATTGGGATGCTGAACCCTAAAGTTGATTGGAAATAAATTGGGGACTTTTGTTAAGGCGGATGAGGCCATAGAAACTAAAGATTATAACATGTATGCTCGTATTTGCATCCTCTGGCAAGAAGACCATCCTCTTCCACAAATAGTGCCTGACTAAAGATAGGGGAGGGCATTTGGAAACAATCGATTGAAGTTGAGGAAATGATCAAAATGTGTAATATGTGCAAAGGGGTTAGACATCCTGTAGGGGAATGTTCACGACTGGATAAAGGAAAGGGCCTTAATCAAATTATTGTTGTCAAAAGAGAGTACTTTCCAAGCTGAAGATAGTGACTTAGATATTTTGAAAGAATCCCCGATTTGTGGAACAAGGTGTGTGTGTGTGTCAAAAGAGAGTACTTTCCAAGCTGAAGATAGTGACTTCTTGGAGGCTATGCCGAATAGGTGAGAACAGTCTGTTGGGGAAGATTGGGGTTTAATAAATTTTGAAAGAAGCCTTGGTTTGTGGAACAAGGTGTGTGTGTGTGTGTGTCGATGAGAGAGAGGAATAATAGAGAGATAGAGAGGGGAGGGAGGAAGAACGTGTATGTATGTGATAGAGAGAGAGAGAGAGGAAGACTAGAGATAGGGAGATATAGGAGAGGGAGGAAGAAGGTGTGTGTGTGTGTGAGAGAGAGAGAGAGAGAGTGAGTGAGTGAGTGAGAAGGAGAGGAGGGAGAGAGAAAGTGTATGTGGGGAGTAGATAGATAGATAGAGAGAGATACATAGATATATATAGAGAGAGAGGAAGGTAAGGAGGGATGGAGAGATAGAGATGAAGATGAAGGGAGGGGGAAGAAGAGAGGGAGAGGAAGAAGGGGAGGGAGGGAGGGAGATTATGTGTGTGTGTGTGGGAGAAACAATAGTAAGGAGGAATAGACAATGAAGGGAGAAATAAGGTGTGTGTGTGTGTGTGTGTGTGTGTGTGTGTGTGTGAGAGAGAGAGAGAGAGAGAGAGAGAGAGAGAGAGAGAGAGAGAAGGAGAGGGGGAAGAGAGAAGGTGTGTGTGTGGGGGATATATATATATATATATATATATAGAGAGAGAGAGAGAGGTAAGGAGGGATGGGGAGATAGAGAGGGAGATGAAGGGAGGGGAAGGAAGAGAGGGAGAGGGAGATGACGTGTGTGTGTGTGTGAGAGAGAGAGAGACATAGAGAGGAGGGAGGAAGATGGTGTGTGTGTGTGTGGTGGGGGAGATGGAGATAGATATAGAGAGAGGGGGGGTAAGGAGGGATGGGGAGATAGAGAGGGAGATGAAGGGTAGGGGGAGGAAGAGACCTGGATAGGGAGAAGGGGAGGGATGGAGATGATGTGTGTGTGAGAGAGAGAGAGTGGTAAGGAGGGATAAATAGTAGAGGGAAGAAGGTATGTGTGTGTGTGTGTGTGTGTGTGTGTGTGTGTGTGAGAGAGAGAGAGAGAGAGAGAGAGAGAGAGAGAGAGAGAGAGAGAGGGAGTAGGTGAGATACTTGGAGAGACCTGAGAGGTGGATGAAGGGATGGTGAGAGAGAGATATATACTTGAGAGAGGGACAAAAAGAGAGCCCAAGTGAAAGAGGGGGAGGGAGAGATACCTAAGAGAGGTAGACCTCTCAAGGGAAAGAGAGGGAGAGATACTTGAGAGAGGGAGGGAGGAAGGGAGGGGCAGAGAGAGAGAGAGAGAGAGAGAGAAGGGAGGGGCAGAGAGAGAGATAGAGAGAGAGAGAGAGAGAGAGAGAGAGAGAGAGAGAGAGAGAGAGAGAGAGGGAGGAAGGGATGGAAATAGAGTAAGAGACCAGAGAGAGATGGAGAGAGGGAGAGAGGGAGAGAGTGAGAAAGAGACTTTGGGAGGAAGGTGGTGGTTGAGGGAGAGACTAGAGGGAGAAAAAGTCCTAGTGAAAGAGGGGGAGGGAGAGAAAGAGAGGGAGATACCTAAGAGAGAGAGGGGGAATGTATGGAAGAGACCAAAGAGAGAATGTTGATTACTGAAATTTCACTATCTAAAATTTATATGAATACTATTGGAGTTGAGTAAAAATCAACTCTACAACTTCGAAAGATCACTTGCATGCAAACCTATCACAGAAGGAGAGAAGCAAAAAACCTATAGAGGCCAAAATTCAAAGATCCAAAAAAGAGGAGTCATATTGATTGTGCAAGAAGAATGCAATTCAATAATTATAGTTGTTATGAAAAATACAAAGAGAGAATCCTTATAAAAGGATACTCAAAACCCTAAAGGTGAAAACCCTAAGGAATTATAAGATTCCTAAGTCTAGCTTAAGCATAGAGTATAATAGACTAATAATTAAATAAAAAAATATTAGCTAATAAAAGATAACTCTAACACCCCTCCTTAAGATGAACTTAGGGAGTAGATAAAAAACAACTAAGGACTAAAAAAGTATGTAAAAAATACAGGAAAGCAACAATGGGTCTCGACAACTAGGCCTTATGAGGTACCCAAGTACAATAAAATCTCTGTAAAGTGGAGAAAAAGGAGAAAACCCTGTGGGAATAAAACTCCTCTCCAATAAGATATGAAAGCTCAAGTGAAGAACTAAGAAGCCTCCAAAAAAGAGTGTTCCAGAAGATAGGAACAAAAAGAAGAGCATGAAGAACACCACTGAAGCATGAAATAGCTGCAAACATTGTCTTAGAGTAACTGTTGATCTGAAGAACCTCCACTAAAATAGAACACGACCAGGTAGAGAAGACTATAATCTGCATGAGTGCCCTCAAATGAAACTACTCAAATCATATGGCAAACAAGGGCAAACAAATGAACTTGAAGATACAGATGGCATGAAAAACCAAAGCCTAAAGAGATGATCAATTGAACCAAGGAAGCATTAGAACAACAAGACAAACCTCCCCATAATGTTGAAAAGGGAAAGGGACAAGTAAACTAAAAAAAACGGCCAACAAGAACTGCATGACGAAGAACCAGGAACATCGAAGGTGCAGAGAAAGTACATAGTGTCATGGAAGGAACACTCACTTGACACACATCATGAGGCTAATGTCATGGAAGGAACACTCACGTGACAAAGATAGGTGGCAAACAAAGGCAAACATCAACCTCCCCATGGCACTTTATAAGTAGTGCATGTACAATAAGGCATAAGATGTGTAGGATCCCAAGTATACAATGCATGATGGTACTTTATCTCAGTGCGTTTGCATAAATAAAATGCTACAATGATTAGAAGAGACAGAAGACTAGAAACAGAAAGCCAAAGACGAGACATCCCACTCAAAGAAAGAGATCCCAGGACCTGAAACATCCAAGATATTCACCAGAGTGCTGAAAAGAAAAAAACTGAATAAAATATACCTGGAGCAGAATTTGGAAAGAACACTCATATGGTTGGAAAGTACACAGAACAAGATTTCCAACAATATAAAGTTTTTGAAAAACAGAGTTCAGATGCTCAAGTGATGTCTCTCGGAGTGCAAAAGGGAACCTTTGGCTTTGATAGAAAAAAATGCCATTAAAAAAGAAAATTAAAAAGTTCAAACCTTCAGATCTGGATAGAGTTCGGAAAGAGCTTTCCGACGATATAAGATTTTTGAAAAAGAGCCTCCGTATGACCAAGTTACGACCAAAATTTAAAAAACCCCTCTTTTAGGGCATAAAAAGGGTTTCTTTTTATTGGCAAAAATTTTCTGACGCATTTGCGGGTATAGTCGTACGGATTTTTGTGCCTTGTAAAGCGTGTCAATGAAAAAATCATGGCCCAAATGCCCTTGTCATCGAAATAGGTCAAATTATATATCAAAATTCGTGGAATCGACCTCTTGAATCCAACCGTGGGGTGCTTTTGGCACCAACATGTACCCAAAAAAATTAGCTACCCCCAAAAAATGGAAAAAAGCAACTACACAAACCCTCGAATACACAGATCTGAAGAACAAGGCCCAAAATCTTTCATGAAGAGAACAAGGGCATGCAGATCTAGAGCTCTGATACCATATTGGAGTTGAGGAAAAATCAACTCTACAACTCACAAAGATCACCTGCATGCAAACCTGTCACAGAAGGAGAGAAGCAAAAAAGCTATGGAGGCCAGAATTCAAAGATCCAGAAAAGAGGAGTCATATTAATTGTGCAAGAAGAATGCAATCCAATAATTACAGTTGTTATGAAAAATACAAAGAGAGAATTCTTATAAAAGGATACTCAAAACCCTAAAGGTGAAAACCCTAAGGAATTATAAGATTCCTAAGTTTAGATTAAGCATAGAGTATAATAGACTAATAATTAAATAAATAATTATTAGCTAATAAAAGACAACTCTAACAAATACTCTAAAAACTAGAATTTGCATTATTTAACTCATAGAGATCGGAAACCACTCTAAAACATCTTGCCAATATATACATAAAATATAACTTAAAGTTTTCTTATACTTAAATGTTATATTTTATGTATAAATTCAAAGAGAGGGAGTGAAAGGGAAAGATAATTTGTCCTTTCCTAAATGAAACTTTCTATGGAATACATTTGGAACATGCCAAATAAGGTGCACACCAAACATATTTTTTGTATTTTTTTCATTTGGCATGTGCCACATTTGGCGTGTGCCAAACTTGTTGCCTTGGAAAATACCAAGTCAAAGGCTTGGATTTTCTTTGGGAATCCAACCCAAAGGATTGGACGCCCTTCTCAAGCTCGAGATGTGTTTTCTAGCAGATATTGAAAATTTTCTAACTTTTTTGTTTGTGCTCTCTATCAGATTTGCACGTGTTTCAATGCAAACAAAAAAACACCATACAATTGTCAAGCTCTCTCTTAGTTATCCAGCCATATAATTCTTCTCGAATTTTGATAATGTTAAGGTCTCGATCCATAATTTCTTTTGTTAGTGTGTCTGTTTTTTGTCAAAAACCAACATGTCGAATTTCAATCATAGATTTTTACTTGTTTATTGAATTTTGAAATAAATTACTTATTTTAAAACTAGACTCCATTCTACACAATTTAAAGAAAAAAGAAAATTCTGATTTTTTATTAGTTTTTGCAAATTTTGGGGGGGAGTACGCTCAAATTTTTGTTTTTCAGGATGTGTCCATTTCGGAAATTCATAAAAATTCAAATATTCATAAAAAATTAGGCAAAAAATATGGCATAAACTTCAATGTGTTAGCTACTTTCTCACCAAAGCGATTTGCAAAATTCTAAAAAAAAAGTTCATGTTTTAGGGACACCACATTTTGTGCCACGTTATGTTTTTCTGAAAAATCAATACCAATAAATGTGGTGCCCCTTTTTGAAACCCTTAATCTCCACCATTTTCATAACAAATTAGTATTTTAGAAAGTAGATTCAGAGAAATTCAACTTTTTTTGTTGTAGCATCTTCAAATTTTGAGTGTACCTATCTTTAATTTCTCATTGAAGTTCAAACTTTGTTGATTTCAGAAGAAAAAAAATGGCATCTTAAGATCCCTTTTTGGTCCCCCATCTTTGTGCACTTACCCTTTTATTCTCTCTCCCCTCTCTAGGTCTATCTCTACCACGCTCTCTCTCCCCTCTATAGGTATCTCCCTCTTTGCCTCTCCATCCATGTCTATGCACCTCTCTTTATCCCCCTCTAAATGTTTAACCTCTATTTCCCCATATAGGTTTCTCATTTCTCTACCTTCCTCCCTCTAGATATTGATCCTCCCCTTTCTCCCTCTCTCTCTTCTCTCTCCCACCTCTTTATATATCCCCTCTTTGAGTCTCTCCATCCCTCCCTCTCTTTATTCTTCTTGTAGCATTTAGGATTTTCATTTTATAATTAAGGGTATCAATATAGAGTTTAGTATTTACAATGAAGCGTCTTTGTGTGTGTCTCTCTCTCATGCATTCCCTTTCCTTATCTCTTTCTCTATCTTGTTTTATCTCTCTCTCTCTCTCTCTCTCTCTCTCTCTCTCTCTCTCTCTCTCTCTCTCTCTCTCTCTTCTGTTCTCTTTCCCAATTTGTTAAGGATTGAAAAATATCAATAAAAGATATAGCACTAGTGTGTTATAACTTGCACTAAAATGGTAATAAATTTTTCTACAACATGAGCACATTATAACATGCTCATGTAATGGTTTGAATTTACCAAGATTACAACTCGATCAATCAAATCCTAACTATGAGAGCCTTATTCGGCTATCATATTATTAGATGCTCATGCTATGCTCTGATGGGGGGCAAAAAAAAGTGCCAATGTTTTGGTCCCCCATCTTGGTGCACTTACCCTCTCTGCACAAGGTTTCTCAAAGGACACCTACACATAGGTTCTCATAACCAAGGTTTTATTAATTACTATTTCTTACTCCAACATGGTTCCTCTAAATGATTCCCAATAGTTAGTAGTGCTTAATGACAAGAATGAAATTCTGACAACATTTCTAATTTATCTTGAGCCTACACATCCATTTAGATACATTGATCTCTAATCATACCCCACCATTGATCTTGATCCTAATTCAATTTAAGTAGGAACCCTTACAATTACATATCAAGGATGTCATGCCACATTCAACACCCCAATGATAACACCACATAGTTTATAACATAGGGTTATTTTTAGGCTTAGAATGGACAATACTATATATACAATGAGGTTTGGTAATCTTATATATCAAAATTGTATAGTGAAGAACCACTAATAAATCCAACAAATTTTAGACAATATACTCAATAGATATGAGAGGACAAAACCAAACTAGTGCTATCTATTTGAACCTTATTAGCACTATAATATAAGGTGGGGTACTAATTGCATTTTTTTATCAATGAATTAAATAATCTTCTTTTCCATCCCAATATAGCTTCATAATCCTAAAATCTACATTGCATTAATGATCTTTTTGCACTTTATTCATATCAAGGATATGGTCAACATCATGATAACTTTCCCCTATTGCATAAGATAGTGATGGACAATAAGTTTATCCATAACGCAAAGATTATAAACCTTAATACATAGGATATCCAAAGAGTAAGCAATTTTATTCTAATAAAATTATTGAAATGAACATACCTTAGGGAGATTATATTAACTTTGTTTGATTTTGCTAAGGAAACTTTTGAAAGAAGGTAGGTATATTCAACTCTCTAATTTCTCGTTATCAAAACCTTACCCCGATCAATTAGATCTCATCTTCAACACCTAAATTTTACACATCTTTTTTCAAGATAAAACTCAAGTTAACCAAACATCAGTATCTAGAAGATTCATAACAATTTATAAAGTTCAATTTTTTATCTTAACACTAAGATAATTTACTAATTAGATTCAACTTTTATCACTATAGGTTTCCTAATTGAATCATTCCTTGACTATGTCAATTTTATAGTGATATATGGACTATATTGTGTTAGTTGACATCAGAAGCATTCAATTTCCATCATACATAGTAAAGTAACATCATCCATGCCAATATAAAAATGTGGTCTTTGTTATGCTTGTTCTAAACACTAACAATTCATATATGAAATCAGATTACACAAAGATCATGTGCAGATGATACAATTGAATTTTGAGTTCTTAAGAAATAAAAGAATCATAGACATCCTATGAGTAGGGATGACAACCATCCTAATAGAAATCAGTTTTCAAACAATATTTGAAAGGCATCTATACCCTTTTCCCCCAACTTCTAGTTAAGCGCGTAGGTGGCAAGATACTATTTTATATTCAAATAAATGTTTCTAAAGCATTTTCTACATACCTATTTCAAGCATATCCTTCTACCAAGGTGTTTCCTCATTCTACATTACTTTGAAGCATTTTGTCAAACAATTCATATGCCTTATCTATGCTTCCCCATTTTTTCATTCATGTTTACTATATGAATGCTTAAAGAAAAATAGAGGCTACAAAATTTGGTTGAGTTGCCACTGAGCATATTTCCTACTAGCAATTATTTTCTTTCCACTCCACCATCATCCCCCTTTTTTGTTCAAACTTTACTTATATGCCACATAGCCAACTATATATATTACCATTGACCAAAAATTTCAATGAATGTGAAATTAATGTTTTAAATGTAGCTATAAGAATTTTTCAGTTGTAAAAATAGTTCCATACACATTATTTAAATATATCCAATTTGATGGAAAAGACCACATTTTAAGCTTGTGGAATATAAATGTAGTTTCCAAACCAAAAAAAGGAAAAACAATCAAACATATTTATTTACAAACTTTAGAATGTATACACACATACAAAAATGTGGTCTTTGTTATGCTTGTTCTAAACACTAACAATTCATATATGAAATCAGATTACACAAAGATCATGTACAGATGATAAAATTGAATTTTGAGTTCTTAAGTAATAAAAGAATCATAGACATCCTGTGAGTAGGGATGACAACCATCCTAATAGAAATCAATTTTCAAACAATCTTTGAAAGGCATCTATACCCTTTTCCCCCAACTTCTAGTTAAGTGTAGGTGACAAGTTACTATTTTATATTCAAATAAATGTTTCTCAAGCATTTTCTACATACCTATTTCAAACATATCCTTCTACCATGGTGTTTCCTCATTCTACATTACTTTGAAGCATGTTATCAAACAATTCATATGCCTTATCTATGCATCCCCATTTTCATTCATGTTTACTATATGAATGCTTAAAGAAAAATAGAGGCTATAAATTTTGGTTGAGCTGCCACTAAGCATATTTCCTACTAGCAATTATTTTCTTTCCACTTCACCATCATCCCACTTTTTTGTTGAATCTTTACTTACATGCCACATAGCCAACTATATATATTAACCAAAAATTTCAATGAATGTGAAATTGATGTTTAAATGTAGCTATAAGAATTTTTCAGTTGTAAAAATAGTTCCATACACATTATTTAAATATATCCAATTTGATGGAAAAGACCAAATTTTAAGCTTGTGGAATATAAATGTAGTTTTCAAAAGGAAAAACAATCAAACATATTTATTTACAAACTTTAGAATGTATACACACATACAAATTTGTGATAGTGATATATATTGAATTTGTGATGAATGTTTAAATGACTTTTGATCTTTAGCTTAGACCATCTTATTCTCACGTTTCCTTTACCGAAAAATTATATTTCTATTTTGTTTTGTTTAATAAAATGGACAAGACACCCATTGCTCATGTTTACTAATTATAAAAAATGACTTTTGATCTATTGATAAAATAAAATAATTAAAAAAAACCTACCAAAATATAAATCTTATTAAATCCAATATCCATTACTCATTTAAAAAACGACTTTAAAAAAATTAAATCTTATTAAATCCAATATCCATAATTACACTTCAATAATAAAAATGATCTTTTCATTAAAAACCATATAAAGTTAAAAAAGCACTTGATGCAAAGCCTATTCGTTTAGGAAAATAATGAGCAAGAATTTTATAAGTTTTGGCTGTAGGTGTTTTTTGCACTTTTAAAGATCCCGTAGAATTGGAACTTAGCGCACATTAAATCATAATTTAAAGATGAAAACCTGGGGACTCATTATGAGACTTCAAATCCTTAAAAAGGAAAGATAAGTGCCAAGATTTATGCAAAATATCCTGTCAGCAAGCAAAACTAAGGTCTGGCCAGACTTTTCAACAGCGGAAAAGACTTGTGGAATTTTTTTTAGAGAGGCTGTAGGAAGACACCATGGAAGCAGGAAACAAGCTTGTGAACAGCAAGGAGTTTTTCAGCAGGGAAGATCTCAAGGGTCTTCTGGGGTGGAAGTTGCAAACCGGTTTTCTTGAAATTACATGTGGGTGCACCAGCACCATGGGATTCGGAGATTTTGTAGGCTCACTCCGGATTACCCAACAAGGAGAATTAAGCGTGGTGTGTAACTGTTTGCCAGGGGCATGCAAAAAGGGTCCCATGCCCCCAATCATCTTCCAGAAGCACGCCCACAATGATCACAAGACATGGAAGGATTCAATTTGGGTCACCCAGATTTTCCAAACCTCCAAATACACTGTAAAAGTGCCGCTCTGCAATACAGTCCTGCTTCGTTACTACTATGCCAATCGCAGAGTCCACCATGTTAATTTCCACCGTGACGAATTCCTCCGCTGCTCCGCCTGCGGAAAAGAGCGGCGGTTCAAACTCCGCAGCAAACAAGAATGCGGCGCTTATTGTTGTGCTGTGAAGAACCCTAATTGGGTTTGCGCAGATTTTGTTCAGAGTGAATTGAATTGTGAGATGGAAGAGGAAAGGGCGAGCCGCAAAGTGTTCAGGGGATGCCCCAAACTTATCAACTGTGAGGGCTGTTTGTCTTGTGTTTGCACAGGATGTGATCTATGTATGCCCGCCTGACTGGTTTTTGCACAAATTTACTCTTCTTCTTCTTCCTCTTCTTCTTCTTGTTGCAATGGCTAAGAATGGAAATCTTTGTAATTGTATTCCTGTTAAAACTTGAAAGCAATGGATTGAAATTGTAATGGTGAATTTACTGTGCAATGTCAAAGTATGTGCCGTGTGGGATTCAAGATAGCAATGTGTCACGGAGTTTTTTTGTATAGATTATCCCCATCCACAAATCAGCAAACATTCATTTTGGATCAAGATTCCTTCTATAGATATCGGATTTCTTTGAAGGTTATGGATGAAGATAGCTTGGTTTGATCAGAGTTTTAAGTTGTGTAATCTTTTTTCTCTTTTCTCTACTTGTTTTATTTCCTAAACTTTCTTCTATTGGCTTTCAAATGTGCTTCTATACTACCTACTTTTCTTTTTATCATTAGTTTCTAATAGTATAATTTTTTGATTAAAAAAATATTTTATTATAAATAAGGCAATTTACCTATAATAATTTTGAAACTTGCTAAGTGTAAGATTTTGACATATTGCTTTTATAGAAATTTAGTCACTTTCAAAATATTTTTAAAATGTGAATGTCATAATTATAAGAAAGAAAGAGTGGCCAACATTTAGGAAATTAGGTCCCATTAGTGGGGAGAATGATTTTTTATGAGTGTTATAATGTAATAATGGAAGAATTATACATTCAAACATAATTATTGTTATAGAATTACAACAGAGAAAGAATTACATATTCTAAAGCTTTTTAGTTTGGATTTTAATTTTTAATGTGATAAGGTAAGCTATTACATAAATTTTATTATAATAATTATTTAATGAAGTTGAATGGTAAATGATATTGTGGAAAATAAATTATAATGACAATTATTAATTTTCATAACAATATTGTTATTAATATTAGTTACTTATTAATAAATGAGTTTTCTATCAATTATAACATTGTATTTATTTAATTTTTTTAAAATCAATTATAAAGTTAACATTGAAACTTGTAACTTTATAATTTATAAAAATAATGATTTTTCTTCAATGTTATTGTTATAGGATCAAATTTTTAGGAATGATAGATTTCTTCGATTTTTTTAAAGATTTTTGTATAGTTGAAAAATAAATGTCTAGTTTATTTTTTTATTTTTTTATTTCTATAAAAAGAACTAAATTAGTATAGAAGAGATTTCATTACAAAAATTACACAACAAGTATTTCTATTAAAAAATATCAATTATTAATTCTTTATAATTATAATTTTGTATATTTTTTTTGTAAATCACTCTATTTTAAATTTTTTTCAAAAATCATAATTATATTTTTAATCATTTTAATATATATTAAAACAATTCAATATATTTTAATCATATAAATATTTTTCATTTAATCATTAAAAAAAACACATATAGATACATATATACATGCATGCATGCATACATATATATACACACAAATATGTATACATACATATATATGTATAAATAAATATATATATATATATATATATATATATATATATATATATATATATATATATATATATATATATATATATATATATATATATATATAGATATATGTATACATATATATGTATACACACACATGTTGAATTTGAACCCTCAATATTGTAAACCCTAGTTTCAACCTCAAAACCCGAGATCTACAATTAAATTCAACAACACATCAATGAAGAACCATAAAACATGCAAAATCACAAAAAAACTCAAATGATACCTACACACATTTAAATGGACAAAACAGTTTGAGTTGCTCAAGATTAAGCTATCAAAGAAAATTGTAGACCTCGCTTTTCTTAAAAGATGTAGGGACTCTGGTCTTCTTCCATCCTTCGTCAAAGTTTCTCACCACCTTTGGAGCCATAACATAAACTACATTTTTCACAGAGAAATTTATCTCTCCTCAGGTTCATCATCAAATCTACTAGATGCATCAACCTTATTAATCCAAGGCTCCTCTCTCTCCATATTGAGCTTTCCCATGTTCTTTGTTTTGACTTCTAGATTGTCTTTAACACTTTCTCTTAAGGTAGAACCTCTCGTCACACGATGAACTGTGTTTTTAGGCAAAAGAGGAAGTTCCCAACCCTTCAACATAAACACTTCTCTAGGTTGCCTACAAGAACCTCTGTTGCTCATATTGAGAACCACCACCCTTCGCCTTTCAATGTCCCTCCTCCATCTGCCCTTCTTTCCCTGGCTCTGCTCTCTCCTTCCCCTCTCTTCATGTCTCAACCTTCTTCATGTGTGCCCAATCCCTCTATTTTGCTCCTATCTAAGTCTTCTAGTTTAAATCCCACCCATTGTTCTCCCTCTAACCAAGAGCCCTCTTCTTGTTCTCCTTCATCATGTTAGAGAAACTTATCTTCTGTGTGCTCCATGATTTAAGGATAACTTATAGATAACTAATGAGTTGCATGTTATTGTATTAAGCTAACTAAAGAGTATTGTTGTTAGCTCTTACGCCTCTTCAGATCTGCCTTTATTTCCTTCATAATTCCTTTCTTTTGCATTGGTTAAACTTTGTATTTAAATTCATGCAAGATTCATAATTTAACATAATGAATACAAGAGATTTATTTTTATTTCTTGGCTACTTTGCTTTTCTTCTATGCTTTGAATCTACAAGTTTTCTTTTTTTTCTTCTAGCTAGATCTATTTTGTGTTGTGTAGCTACAACTGCAAAATTTTATATGGTATCAGAGCGTGGAAGCTAGGAAGGAGAAGCATAAATGCTATTTTTTTTCAAGCATAAATGCTATTTTTTTTCAAGTATTAAAGATCTGAGCTTTTTGGAATAGAATTCTCATTATCTTGAGGGATAATGCATAGGTATTTAGTAATAAATGAACTGAAACAAAGTTCCAATTTAAAGGGGTAGTCTAAGTCTAAAATGGGAATAAAATATCATCCATCTATTATCACTTTGGAAGAAGGAAACTACAAGTCCTGGCATGATGGAATCCTAAAGTATTGTTGATGGATTGATCTATTGCCACATTTATATGGGCTTATTCCCAAAGCAAGTACATGTTGGCAAAAATAAACATGGGAAAGTAGAAATGATCATGTCTTAGGATTAATTAGTTTAAGTGTTGGGGATGACACATCACACATTGAGTGCCCTCGCATTCTTTGGGCCACCTAATGGGAAATGTATGGAGATCCCATTGAACTTCCATTCCCAAATGATCCAACTATAGACATACTTCTCTCCCTTGATAATGGTGATGATCCTATGATATGACGATGACACTAAAAATAAATTTCTTATTGGAAGAGTCTTGATTGTCTTGATTACATAGAGACATCTCCATGTGCTTCTTGTCTTTCTACACCTCAAGTATTGGCAGCTATTTAGTCACCTCCACTTGTACCAGTTTGACAAAGATCTTAGCTTCTCCAAAGGCTACCTTAGATGCTCTTCAACAAGTTCATTCTTGTTGTCTTGATGAGCAATATATAATTCTACCAAACATTGCTTTCTTGTTTATAGAGTCTCACATTGCCAATTTGGATGACACCATTGAGGATCTTCATATGCTCTTTTTTGATATCTCTTATGGAGTTGATTTTGTTAGAGAGTTCAGATAATTGAAAGATAACTGAGAGGGGGGGGGTTGATTTAGTTGTCACAGATTACCAGAAGCTTTAGAAATTTAAAACAACAATACCGGAACCCAAAATAATAATACTGGAATAACAATTAATCCAATTAAGCATAAAAAATAACCAAAGAATAAAATCCATCCACACAACACCAATATTTGTACGTGGAAAACTCGGTAAAGGGAAAAACCATGGTGGGAAGCCTACCCATAGTCAGATAATACTTCTGCAGTAAGTATGTGAATTTACAATGAAGGGCCTGCACTTGCAAGAAGGCCAACAGCCTAGAGCACATTGCTCATCGCAAAAGGAGTCTCACTGACTACATACAAATCCATACTACAATCCGGAGAAGTGTTGAATTGCAAAAGATAGCATCTCCTATGCCTGAGTACACTTCCAATTAAGCTAAATGCCAGAGGACTAAATCCTCTTCTATAAACCCAATTCGATCTCCAATGATCGACCAAATCCTCTGCCTAAATGGTATTACAATATTCACAAATTACATTTCTTGACCATGACCTCTTACAATAACCATGATGATCTACAATGAGATATTATATCTTATTTATACAAACCCTCGACCATAAACAATCGGGTCGACCACCAAACAATAAACCAATTACAAAATTACAAACCATGTTAGCCTTAGACCAAAATAAATAATATCCAACACATAAGACATCCCAAAAATACAACAATAGGTCCTATCCACACGTTACATCAATGTCGGTCCATAACCTAGATCAACCGAGACCAAGTATAGGTCCACACACTTCAACAATGATCTCCAAATGCCAAGTCTCGAACATGATCACCAACAACATCCTGAAACTCCATTAGAAGCTGCACCAACACCAATTATGCAATGCATCAAAGATATCCACCAAAAGCTTTGTCGGTGAAACCCTTGTCGAAACCAAAAACCAATCTTCATAGCAAGCAGGATAGCATCCAATCACCAAACCAAAATCAACTAACCAAATATGGGTATAATCATTATGAACAAGTCAATTCCATCACTAGATTATACCAGAGTCAACTCGATTATGCTGGATCCAAGTTAACCAAAAACTACTCAACCTATCGAGACTAGAAGGGTGTCGATAAAGCATCCAAACACCTAGTGTTGACATCAATGACAAAACATCAATGCAACACATAATCAATTCCACCAAATTGCCAACAATCTCCCCCTTTGGCATTGATGGCAACACTAGATGTAAAAACATCTAAGTACCAAGAAATACCAAACAAGTCTTCCCCTATGGAAGACAGGAAACAATCTCCTACACATAGCTCTGAATATCAATGTCTCTCTCCCTCTGAATAATATCTCTATAAAATTTCTGAATTTCTTTTTCACA
Organism: Cryptomeria japonica; assembly: GCF_030272615.1. Taxonomy (NCBI): domain Eukaryota; kingdom Viridiplantae; phylum Streptophyta; class Pinopsida; order Cupressales; family Cupressaceae; genus Cryptomeria; species Cryptomeria japonica. Next base: position 688,593,118 of record NC_081405.1, on the reverse strand, counting down.
TCACTATCTCTCCCCCTTTGACATCAATCCCAGGAATCTAACAGAAATATCAAAGAAAAAATATAAGCCTCTAAATCTCAAAGCTGACTACTCCCCTTGAGCAGTAGCATCCCACATCAGTGCCAGAATGAGTAGTATATCTGATAATGCATACCAGACTGATACCAAAATGCATCAATCAAGTCTTTGGCAGAGGGGCAGAAACCCCCAATCTGTCTCTCAGGTACTTAAATGATTCCTTGGATAAAGGTTTAGTGAAAATATCTGCAATATGTTCTGTAGTGTTCACATAAACTAGTTTAACTTCATTTTCTTCCACCTACTCCTTCAAAAAGTTATACTTGATAGACATGTGCTTTGTCTTAGAGTGAAATACCGGATTCTTTGATATATCAATAGCACCAGAGTTATCACAATGAATAACTACCGGTGCATCACAATCCACCTTTATATCCTTCAACATTTGCTTCATCCATAAAACTCATGTACAATTAGTAGCAACAACAACATACTCAACTTCAGTAGTAGATAAAGAAGTACACGACTGTTTCTTGTTGATCCATGAAACCAACTTCTTTCCAAGAAAGAAAGGTCCACCGGAAGTACTTTTCTGGTCATCAACATCTCCAGCCCAATCAACATTTGTATATGCACATAAAGTAAAGTTATCATTCTTAGGATACCATAAACCATATTCTGATGTACCTTGCAAGTATCTAAAAATCCTTTTCACCGTCATCTCATGATTTTCTCTAGGGTCACTCTGAAATATTGAAACAATACAAACATCATTCATAATGTCGGACCTAGTATGAGTCAAATAAAGTAGACCTCCAATCATAGATTTGTATCTTGTAGGATTTATCGGTGCATAAACATCTTTCCTTGTCAATTTCTCACTTGTAACCATAGGTGTACTTACCAGTTTAGAATCTCCCATACCAAATTTCTTCAACAATTTCTTAGCATATTTAGTTTGATAGATAAAAATACCTTTGTCAGTCTGAGTAATCTGCAAACCTAGGAAAAATTTCATCTCACCAATCTTAGACATCTCAAATTCTTTCTCCATGTTCTTATAAAATTCTATCCATAATTTATTTTCACCTCCAAAAATAATGTCATCAAAAAATACTTCAACAATCAGTATATCATCATCAGTGATTTTATAATATAAATTACTGTCAGCACTGCCCTTAGTAAAACCAAGCTTCAAAAGATATTTATCCAACCTTGCATACCAAACTCTAGGTACTTGTTTCAATCTATATAAAGCTTTCCTTAACCTACAAACCATATCAGTATCATCTGATAGTGAAAAACCATCAGGTTGCTCAATATAAACTTCCTCATCAAGATCCCCATTCAAGATGCACATTTAACATCCATCTGATAAACCTTGTAGTTTTAATAAGCAACATAGGCAAGAAATAATCTTACAGCTTCAATCCTAGCTATCGGTGCAAAAGTTTCTCCATAATCAATTCCTTCCTTATGAGAATATCCTTTACAAACCAATCTAGCCTTATTCCTTATAAATTTACCATCCTCATTCAATTTATTCCTATAAACCCATTTAGTTCCAATAACATTTTTATTTTTAGGCCGGGGATCCAAAGACCATGTGTTATTTTTCTCAATCTGATCTAATTCTTCTTCCATAGCTTTTAACCAAAATTCATCTTTACATGCCTCAATTACTGATACCAGTTCAATTTCTAAAATTAAATATACCTCATTAGTTGTCAGTCTTCTTCTTGTCATCACTCCATTGCTCTTATCCCCAATGATTTGATCTTCAAAATGATTCAATCTCACATACCTAGGAGTCTTCTGACTCTCTATTCCTCTTCTTTTTTCTTCAGTTACTATAGAATTCTCTAATGTTGCCATATTAACTGATTCAACTCTCTATTCTGGTAAAGGTGCTACTGGTTCAAATATAATCATTTCCACTGCCAGTTCCTTCTCATAAATTCTGATTTGACTTTTTCTCAGCTCATCTACTTTGACATTAGCACTCTCCACTATTTTCTCCAATCTCTTGTTATAACATCTATATGCTTTACTTTCATTAGAATAACCAAGAAATATGCCTTCATCACTTCTAGGATCTGAATCAGTAATTCCTTCCTCATCCGCTATGTAGCATGATTTGTTTCTGTTTTGATATCTAGGGTTAGGTTTAAATGATCTTTTGTTTAAATGATCTTTTAACTCTTTCTTCAAATCTTAAATTTCTTTCAAGACATCTAGATGCAAAATGACCAATCTTATTACATGCAAAATATTTAAAAGGTGCTTATTACTTCCTATCGGTCCTTTTGATACTCTTCTAGCAAATAGTGCTTCAAGTTGCTCAAACTCATCATCTTCTCTCTTCATATATTCTAATTCCTTTGCTCAAAAAGGTCCAAATTCCTCAAGCTCAAAAGCGGATAGTTTCCCAACCAAAGTATCTTTGTTGATAGATGTATTAGCCATTGTTCTCAACTCATTAATAATAGTAGCCTTCATTTTTTAAGACAGTGGTAGGGCTCTCAGGAATTTAGAAACAATCTCATCTTTGCTCAGAGTTCCACCATAACATTCAATTCCCATAACAATCTCATTTACCCTTTCCATAAATGCAGTAATCCTTTCATATTCTTCCATCTTCAGGTTTTCATATCTCACTCAGTAACCATAAAGTTTAGCAATATTTATTGTAGGGTCACCTTCATTAAGAGTCTACAACTTATCCCATATAGCCTTTCCAGATGATTTGTCGGTTAATCCCATTTTTTGTTGATCAGAAAGTGCACACAAGAGGGTTTCTCTTTCTCTACAATCATTCTCAAGCTCCTTGTACACCTTTGCCGAAGGAGGATTGCCAGATCCCAGATTAAAGGGTGTGACACCATTCTGTGTGATCTCCCAAATCTCCTTGACAAGACATCTCAAATGAGTCTCCATCTGAATCTTCCATACTGTATAGTTTGTTCCTTCAAGCCTCGGTATATCCCTTCGAAAGATAGCTCCAGAAGAGCTAGATGAACTTGAATTGTTAGTCGTCATAGGATCTTCCTCAAGCGGTTAATCTTTCCGCAGAGAGGACCAAAGCTCTGATACCAATTGTTAGATAGTTCAGATAACCGGAAGACAACTGAGAGGGTGGGGGGGTGAATCAGTTGTCATAGATTACCAGAAGCTTTAGCAATTTAAAAAAAAAATACCGGAACCCGAAATAACAATACCAGAATAACAGTTAATCCAATTAAGCATAAACAATAATCACAGAGTAAAATCCATCCACACAACACCAAGATTTGTATGTGGAAAACCCGGTAAAGGGAAAAACCATGGTGGGGAGCCTACCCACATTCAGATAATACTTCTGCAGTAAGTATGTGAATTTACAATGAAGGGGCCTACACTTGCAGGAAGGCCAACAGCCTAGAGCACACTGCTCATCACAAAAGGAGTCTCACTGACTACATACAAATCCATACTACAATCCGAAGAAGTGTTGAGCTGCAAAAGATAGCATATCCTATGCCCGAGTACAGTTCCAGTTAATCTCAATACTAGAGGACTAAATCCTATTATATAAACCCAATTTGATCTCCAATGATCGACCAAATCCTCTGCCTGAATGATATTACATTATTCGCACATTACATTCCTTGACCATGACCTGTTACAATAACCAAGATGATCTACAATGAGATCTTACATCTTATTTATACAAACCCTCGACCATAAACAATTAGGTCGGCCACCAAACAATAAACCAATTACATAATTAGAAACCATGTCGGGCTTAGACCAAAACAAATAATATACAACACATAAGACATCCCGAAAATACAACAATGGGTCCTATCCACACGTTACATCAATGTCGGTCCATAATCTAGATCAACTGGGACCAAGTATAGGTCCACACGCTTCAACAATGATCTCCAAAAGCCAAGTCTTGAACATGATCACCAATAGCATCCTGAATCAGAAGTTGCACCAATACCTATGCAATGCATCAAATGTCTCCACTAAAAGCTTTGCCGGTGAAACCCTCGCCAGAATTAGAAACCAATCTTCATAGCAAGCAGGATAGCATCCAATCACCAGACCAAAATCAACTGACCAAATATGAGTATAAACATTATGAACAAGTCAATTCCATCACCAGATTATAACGAAGTCAACCGGATCATGTCGGATCCAAGTTAACCAAAAAATACTCAACCTACCGGGATCGGAAGGGTTTCGGTAAAGCATCCAAACAACTAGTGTTGACATCAATGATAAAACATCAATGCAACACATAATCAATTCCATCAAATGGCCAATAGATTCATCTTCTATTGATGTTATGAACACATATTTAGACCCTCTTGTTCTCTCTTTGCGTATATTTTATGTTATTGTGGTAGTACCAGATTCTCATTGGTCCAACTATCACCATACATCCATGATCATTGTACATGAATCTTCTATGGTACCCGATTTATCTTATCAACATTTGTCACACTTTGGCATTGACTTAGAGACATTGAGAAAAATTTGGAGGGATCATTGTTGTCTTTGGAGTATGATCTAAATTGGTTTTTAGAGACATCATACATATTGAGATTTCTACCTATATATTCCTTTCTGGATTTGGTAGACTTCATTCATACATCTTTAGTTTTGCTTCTTCCTAAGGGGAAGAATGTTGTTTGGCTATCGTGGAATAAATCTACATCCAGTTCCGAGTATCTACCATTGACCACACATTGTAGGGGGATACATCCTCTTTCCATGCTACTTATTTTCATTTTCACTTTTTGTGAGACCTTCTTCAAATGAATGACATTATAGTGCATAGTAGTTGCCATGTAGAGTTAGTGTAAATTTTGAGGGGGGTTTGTTCCCATTGGGTTTTCCCTCTGTCCTCTTTCCTTTCGTTAGGCTTAGTCTCCTTAGTTAGACTTAAGGGGGGGGGGGGGGGTGTTAGAGAAACTTAACTTATGTGTGCTCTGTGATTTAAGGACAACTTACAAATAACTCTTAAGTTGCATGCTATTGTATTAAGCTAACTAAAGACTGTTGTTTTTAGCTCTTATGCCTCTTCAAATCTACCTTCATTTCCTTTGTAATTCCTTTCTTTTGCAGTGGTTAAACTTTGTATTTAAATTCATGCAAGATTCATAATTGTAATATAATAAATACAAGAGATTTATTTTCATTTCTTGGCTACTCTATTTTTCTTCTATTCTTTGAATTCTCAAGTTTTTCTTTTTTTTCTTCTAGCTAGATCTATTTTGTGTTGTGCAGCTACAACTATAAAATTTTACACATCGCTAGGCTATTCTCTCCCCCATGTGTCCTCTTCTCTGGAGCTTTGTTAATCTCCCTCCCAGGGACCCTTCCCTTCACCATGCCTGACACCCTAACCAACTCTCACATGTCATTCCTTTCAAGATTTTTTAAAGTCAAACGCAACCTCCTCTTCTTCTCAAATTGGGTCGCCCATTTGCATTTGGCTTGGATTAGCGACCCCACTCTTCCTGTTATCTTTTTCTTGAGGGCTAATGCTCTGTCTCAACCTCCAAATAGCACCCATTTTTTTCTCTAACATTACATGGATGTCTCTCATCTGTATCTACTAAAAAAACTGCTCTAACGTAATTTCTTTACTACCGTTTGCGTACTCTCAACAAGCTCTAGGTTGCAACTAGATCTATCTGCCAAATCCCAAGTAGTGCCCAACTCAAGATGACTCCTCTCCATTGGGGCAAGGTACGACTGATCTCTCCCAACGTTCCCTTTCTTAGAATGTTAAAGTTTACCTAATTTCCATATCTCAATTTCAATGATTTAATGATAATTTAATCTTTGTTCTAAAGCCTTCATGTCCTTGAGTCCTTCCCACTTTGTATAGTGATCCAACCACCCCTGCCATTCTTTGCCCTTTCCCTTTGTTTTCATCCTCTTCTTCTCATGTGGTTTCCACCAATAGGTTGAACACTGTTAGCTTCCTTGATATAGAATCTACCTGCAACTCTCCTTCTCTCTCAATTGCCCGTTTTGAGAATGTCAACAATCTCCAAACCTCAAGTAATCCTTCCCCTCTCTTGCATGTTTCTTCTTTCCCTATAGTTTTCTCTCCTCATCAAACAATCCCCTCTCATCACCACACCATCCATTCTAGTTCCATTTCCCCACAATTAATCAATGATTGGGAGAGAAAAATCGTAGTTAATATTTCTATGGTGCCCTTAGATAATGATGCTTTCAACTTGCTCAAAAAAAGTTTACGCTTCACCTTGCCTCTACATTCTATCTCCCACCATGACTTCCTCATTGAAATTGAAAATTCACTCTGCTCCCTCCCTTCTACTATTGCTAAAGAGATTCAAAAATATTGTGGTTTTTCTCTTAGACATGCCAAATCATCTAAAGGTAATTTTCCAAAGTTGGAACATGTTGCCTTAAATATGCTCGTGTAATAATGACATTGTCATCATCAAATCAGACAAGGGAAACACCACTGTTCTCTTGGACAAGAAAGACTACATTTCCAAGATGCTTTCTTTTCTTTCTGATCCATCTAGCTACAAATTTTTACCCACCAATCCTAGTCCCAAACATTTTAGTAAAGTTAAATAGGCTACCTCTTTCTCATCCTTTGACGACTCCACCAAGAAATATTTGGCCCTCACCAAAGATATAACCCCATGCATTTACAATGTCCTAAAATTCACAAAGATAGTATCCTTCTATGTCCCATTATTGACACCACGGGATCCCCCACTTACAAATTGGTAGCATTCTTAGCCCATTTAATCTCCCCTTTGATAGGTAAGTTAGACTCTTTCAACAAGGATCCTACTCAATTTGTTGACTTTATTTAGAACCAAAAATTAGAAAACCATGACCTCTTAATCAACTTCAATGGTGTGTCCCTTTTTACCAAAGTTCCCCTTCACGACTCTATTGAGATCATTAAAGGAAAAATCAATGATGTGTTAGCCTCATTAGTTGAGTTTTTCCTTAGATCCACATTTTTTTTGTTCCAAGGGATCATCTATGAGTAAGTTGATAATATTATTATGGGCTCCCCTCTTCCTATCATCACTAACCTTTATATGGAGGAATTTGAAGAATCTTACCTCTTCTCCTTCCCCCTCAAACCTAAGTGGTGGAAACACTATGTGGAAGATACCAATTTCTGTTGGCCACATGGGTTGGACAAACTAGAGGAGTTCCATACCCACCTTAACAATTTAAACCCCTCTATCTTTTTCAACAAAGAGATTAAGTCTAATAACCATATCTCATTCCTTGAAATTTCTCTTACCAAGAAACCTAATGGAGCCTTATCCCATTCGATTTATCCCAAATCTACCCACACCAACCTTATCCTCCACTCTCCCTCCTACCACCACTCTGTCCAAAAAGCTAGCATTCTCAAAACCTTGACTATCAGAGCTTTCCGCAATTGTGAGGAGGATCACATTAACCAGGATTTGGCTTGTGTTCACCATGTTTTCCTCCTAAATGGCTATAGAAATAAAAAAAATTTACAAATCCTTTAACAAAGGCTGATCAACCTTCTCCAAACCCAAGCCAACCTCTCCCTTCACCACACTAACCACCATCCTTCTATTCATTGAAGCCATTTCCCACAAAATCTCCAAAATTCTTCTTAAAAAGAATATTTGTTTTTCCTTCAAACTCATGTCAACCCTTAGAAAGTTCATCCCTTCTCTCAAAGACCTTAGAGACAAACTCATTAGTTTTGGTGTCTATAAAGTTGTGTGTTCTTGTGGTATCCCCTACATTAGGGAAACCGATCACTCTTTCAAAACCAAAATCAAAGAACATGATGTTGAAATTTTGTATGAGAGGACTCTTAAGTCAACCTTAGTTGACCATTCCTCCTCCTCTAAGAACCATATCTTCTTAGAAAACACCCATGTTCTATCTAAGGAGGATAACTATTTCAAAAGGAAGCTCGAAGAAGCTATTGAAATCTACAACCACCCCTTCAACCTCAATCGTGATGAAGGATGGAACTTGAGTTCCTCTTGGAACCCCCTCCTTTCTAGCCACATAACCACACCCCTCCCCCTACCCTAGTCCCCCTTCTCTCCCTCTCTCCCCATTGTTTTCCACTTCCTTTCTCCCCCTCTTCTCCTTATTAGATGCAAAGTCAAGATAATTGAGAGAAAAAGAAAGAGGATCCTAGACTCAAAAACATTGGTAGAATGAGAAGTCAATGGATTGGTGAATATTTGGAGGTTTTGATTAGGAGGATCTATTGATTTATTCCCTTTCTCATTAACACCAACTATAAATATAGCGTTGTTATCAATAAAGAATTGAATCTTATTTCTCAACTATTTATATTTCTCAGTATCATGGCCAAGTTGACAATGATATTGACAAAAAGCTTTACTATCATGGTAAGTTGCTAATGGTTTTTAATTTTTGATTGGTTTGATGAGAGGAAGTTGTAACACATTAGTATTTATCAACCTCAACATTATACTATGTAAAAACTTAGAAAGAGGAGATAATTATTTTCTAAAGTACTTGGACAAAGGGGCCACACCTAATGTTGTGGCTAGCACTTGAGTGTTGATATTGTCATTTATCTTGATGAAACCTTTGTTGGGTTTGAACTTCATAAAATATTGTTGATCAATCTCATTCTTATCAACCAAATCCATTGAAGAGGATGATTCAAATTGACTCACTTGAAGATGATATATATGAAGCACTACACACAATTGCATAAATGAAGTAAACTCAAAAAATAGATGCTTATCACTAATGTCTTTTTGTAAATTAGTAATAAAAAAATTTGAACATCATGATCAGGCACATGATAAGCAATTTGAGAATGAAAATGTTTATATCTACCAATAAAATCAATCACTTTTTCTTTAACTCCTTGCTTACAATGAATCAAATAAGTCAAAGTAATTTTAGGACCAATGTTATTTTGAAATTGTTGAATGAAATTAGCCAATTGTTGAAATGAATTAATAGAATAAGGAAACAAAGAATAATAACATTTCAAGGTTTTATATCTAAAGGTTCTAGTAAATGATTTAGCCATAACTCTTCAGTCATGAGCAAAATTACTACACAATATTTGAAATGTCTTCTGAGTCAAGGGGTCACCTTTTCCATTGTAAAACTCCAATTGAGGGACTTCCATATTCTTAGGAGGAACTATATGGACAATGTCATTGGATAGTAGGCTCACTACATCAAATGTGGGAAAATTGAACTTTGGTTGAGTTATGGAAGCTAATCGATGTTGTTATGATGTAATAGTTTGAGCTAGGTTATTGATGGTTGCTTTGGTGGATGGATTAAAAATGGACATATTGGATTATGATAGAGAAGTAACATTGTTATGTAGGTGGAGGTTGAGAATAAGGAGGGGGAACATTGTGGTATGTTGGTATGGGAGATGGTTGCTCAAATGGAAGACTTGTGGAGGAGGTGTATACAATGAAAAATGATGATAATAAGCTATCATAAGACCTCAAAGATTCAACCACAAACAATATAATTCCTACAATGAAACATTCACCAATACCAATAGAGATACCTAAGATCGTATAAATCAACAAAATAAAACAATATTACCATTCACATGTCAAGTAGGGTTTCAATCTACATTGTCTCCTATCTCCATTGATCTTGTTTGATGTATACTTGCTCTTATATTTTGTGATTGCATAAGATTGATTGATTGATTAGGTGATTAGGGGTTGATAATGAAGGAGAGTATCCTCTTATATAGAAGACACTTTAGGAGATGGAGGGATAAGATTAAAAGGTGAAGAGGATAAATGGTCGGCTAAGATTAAAGGGTAGATAGAAGAAATAATAAAGTAATGAAGGGGGTAGGTAAGAGAAGAATCAAGAGACCAGTGACACGTGTCATAGAAGAAAAAGCTAATGAATTAATTAAAAAATAAAAGATTTATTTAATTAATAGAGGAAGTGGGACCAATTAAATAAAGTATTTATTTAATTTAGGAAAAGGATAATTTAAATAAATAAAAGTATTTATTTAAATTAGAAAAGGGCTAGAAGAGGCTAAATGAATTAATTAAAAAAATAAAGATTTATTTAATTAATAGAAGACTTAAGATAAAATAATTAAATAAATTAAATATTTATTTAATCAAAAAGGACAATTTTAGGTGTCTACAGGAGGTATATAAGAATATTGATTAATAGCATTACCCCCATGACTAATATTTGTAGGATTACTATTTTGTGTGGATGTAGTCATGATAGAAGATGTAAATGTAGGTACACAAGGCAAGGATGTAGGTGGTGCAGGAGCACCGACTTAACTTCATTTTGGTCTAAGTGTGACATAGGAGTTTTAGGGTTTTGATTTATTTTGGTTTGAATAAAGATCCATGGTGATCGTTTTGTATTTCCTAAATTATAAGTTTCTTGTAGGGTTGGTTTTGTGCTAGTGTTAACAGATGGAATATAAAGAAGTTTGATCGGTTGTAACTAGAACACCAACAATCATGGTACGACTGTTGGTGTCCAAATTTTGAAGTTTTTAATTTGTCTCAAAAGCTATGAGGCAGGGGTTGTTGTTGAATGTTACGTTGCTGAAAGAAGACTAAAGGAAGAAGGAATAAAGACTTTTCATTTTCAGTTGCTCAACTCGGTGTTTTCTGAATTTCTTTTCTATTTTTGTTACTTGGCCTATAGGTTCTTGTTCTGTAGAAGTATTTTAGATTATGTTAGTGATGATATGATTTAATCTAGTTTTGCATTTGTTTGAAGTTTGGGTAGTAAGGAAGATAGAAGCTCTTGTCATTTATGTGACATGAAGTGTTTGAACCCAAGTGGTTTGTGAGATTGAGAGTCTAAGATGTGAATTTCCATCATTCCACCTTGTTGTAAGATATAACCAAGTGGAATGGGTAATGTTAAGGTAGGTTTCATGTTAGTTTTGTGTTTTGCAGCAGAGGATTTAGAGGGGTTTGTCTCTCTTCAAAACTAAACCTAGCATCTTCATGTGCTAGGTAAGGAAGATTACTACTGACAGTAAAGTCAGAAGACCCTATGAGAAAGGTTAGGTAAATGGTGAGAGATAGTTTTCCACCCTCTGTTGCATCAAGTGGTATTAGAGTATGGTTGTAGATCAAGAGGAAGAATTGAATGAAACTAGGTACTAGTGAGTTGAATTCCAAGATGCCTCTGAAAGGTTATTCTGCAACAAGGGAGATTCAAGAGTTGAAAGATCAACTGCTCTTGAAGGAAAAAAATTTCAAAGAATCTCAAGAAGCAACCTTGGCCCGATTAGCAGCCTTGGAGAAGAATTAGAGAAGAGGAATGGTTAGTGGTGACCAAAGTGATGAGGAAGAGAAAGGGGGTGACGGTAACAACCCTCCTGATGTGGTTCAATAGGTGTCAAAGCCACCAATGGACCCTAAACAGTTGAGAATGGTAAGGATGCTAAAGGTTGTGAAAGGGGATAGTGTTTCCATGGCAAAGGTTGAAGTGCCCATGTATGGAGGAAAAAGAGATAGTGAAGAGCTTCTAGCATGGATAGATGCAATTGAAAATTTCTTTGAATTTGAGGAGGTAGAGGATACCAAGAAAGTAAGGTATGCCAAAACAAATTTGAAAGTTCCAACACTCACTTGGTGGAATTTTGTTCAAGAAGAGAGGGTGAAAGGTGGTAAAACAAAGAGTGCCATGAGATGGAATGGTCTCAAAATTCAAGGCCCAGTTCCTACCAGTCGATTATAATGTGCAGACATTTAGGAAACTTCAAAATTTGAATCAGAAGGATATGGATGTTATTTCCTATACTAAAGAATTCCACAAACTGACTTTGAGATCCGAACACCATGAAGATGAGGTGGAGAAGATTGCAAGGTATCTCAATGGGCTAAGATTCAATATACAGGATGAATTGAGCTTGGCCACCCCAAGGGCTATGGAAGAATGTTATCAACTCGCTTGTAAGGTTGAAGAAAAGATTAAGAGAAATCAAGACAAACAAGGAAGAGGTAGACGTGGAAATTTTAGAGGTAGAGGAAATCACAGTGAAAGAGGACCACAAAAGGACCCAAGTGAGCAGAATACAAACTAAGAGTCTAATGGTGATACAAGAGGAAGTTTTAGAGGTAGGAGACCAGGAGGTAGAGGAAGATTCAATGGACCAGGAAAAGGTTCTAATACTTTCTCAAGAAAGTGCTATAACTAAAACTGAATTGGACATCCAGCATGGAAGTGTCTTGATAACGCAGGTACAAGTTCTTATAATGGAGAGAAGAGGAATCAATTAGTATGGGAGGAGGATGAAGGGAGTGTGAACTCTCCTTCTGTTCATGGCACTCCAAAGATAGGAGAATCTTTGATGATTAAAAGGACTCTAATGGGTGATCGTATGGATCTGTGTCGCACTTTAGACTAACAATGCGTGTTCAAGCCGGAAGGTTCTGACTGGACCAATTTAGCAGCCACGCAACGCTTGCGTGGCAAGGGGTTTCTGACCAGAAATGTTCCAGCCGAAAGGGTTCTAACCGAAAACCCCTTGCGCTATATAAACCCGAAAATCCACCCAAGCCCCTCATTTTGCATTGAGCGGCTTGGAGTTAAGCAGGCAGGCAAGAAGAATTGTAGAGATCCGGCGGGAAGTGTTTTAGTGGTAAGTCCATTTTTATTTTTTTTATTTTTAAATGTATTTATTGTATCATATTATTTTATGTTTTTTTTAAAAATAGTTTTTGATAGAAAATTAGTTTTTTGATAGCAAACTAGTTTTTTAAAAAGTTTTTTAAATAGTTTTTAAATTATATATATATATATTGTATTTATTGTATCATATTAGTTTAGAAAATTAGAAAATAAATGCACACATGTACATAAATACACACATACATACAAATACATACACTAACATACACATACATACATACACATACATACATACATACCTACCTATGTATGTGTATGTATACATCCTAAGGTGTATATAATTATTTTATGTGAATCGGTATATTGAAAAACTGACACAAAGTTTCCAAACTCAAACTCAGTCACACAAAGTAAACATGTCTCAATCAAGATCAATATTAATAAGAATACTTGACATCAACCGGTTTAACTGTTATTACAACTTAACAGTAAACAACTTCAATCTTGTAAACATCAACAATTCTTAATCATAACTCAACATATTCATCTCTCAATGCTTCTTGTTATCATGCCTTATTAGAAGTTAATCAAATCAACAAATAAGATCATAACCACAAAAACATTCACCACTTGACACAAATGTTTATACGTGGAAAACCCAAATAGGTAAAAACCACAGTGAGATGAGACTCACAAGGATAGCTATCTGAACTCTTCTGAAGTTCGCCCTATTAGGAGCCAATCCTATTAAAGCTTTATAATAAGTCCTGTTAAGAATTGATTCCGGTTAGGAATCACCCGGTTAAGGGATTTATAAATATGCCTTTATGAAAAGCACAATACCCTGTTAGGAGTAACCTCACTGGAGGATTTAAGAATCCAAGTGGTGCAGGAGCACCTAAGGGTTGAAATGCTCTTAACCAGTTTTGGCTTGTGAGACCTTCCAGTGGTCATGTAAATACATAAGGAAAGGCTCTAGTCTGTTTGTTTTGTTTCTTAGTTGTTGTTTTTTATTTTTCCTTATCGGCAAGACCTACCCCGTGTTAAAATATGAGAAACACATTACAACCCAGAATTGAATTGAAATAAATAGATCAAATAAACTATAAATGCAAATGAAATAAACAACATAACAGTGATACCAAGAAAAAACTGATGTGAAGTGCTCCAAGGCAAAATAGCATCAGATTACTATCTCCAACTATATCAAAATACAAGCAAGGTAGCATGCTTATATAGACTCAAGAGAGGGGTGGAGGTGGCAATACCAGCCAATGAGGAGAGACCACCATGATGGTCTAAATATAGTAAATGCACCTCCTCATAGCATGTCGACACGTCAATACCCACTTGTCTTAAGTAAACATGCTTTATTAACCTAAGCAAGCTTAAATAAAGTGTAGGAAAAACATAGGAAAAAGGGAAAATAATAAACCCAACTAGGAAAATAAAAACCTACACTAACAGCCCCCCTTAAGCATAGCTTAGGTGGGTGAAAATATGGGTCTCGACAAATGAAGCCTGATGAGGTGCCCATGTACATAGTCCTCTCCCCAACAAAGAAGAAGCTCCCCCCAACAAAGGAGAGTACAACCCCCCCATAATAGAGAGAGAGAAAAAAAGAATTAAGAAGCCCGCCCAACAAAAGAGAACACTTGCCGCACCCCAAGCAAAGATCTCAAATGAATGAACTTGCTTTCAGTGAAGGGTTTGGTGAAGATGTCTGTAGTTTGATCTGATGTTGGATAGTACTGAAGATCAAGAACCTGCTCATGAATCAGCTCTTGAATATAGTGCATGTGAATCTCAATGTGCTTGGTCCGTTGATGATGGACCGGATTGCAAGAAATCCGAATAGCACTCTGGTTGTCACAAAAGATGATTGTAGACTTTCAAAAGGAAATGAAAAACTCAGTGAGAATGTTCTGAAGCCAAATGGCCACAGTAGCAACATTAACCGCTCCTCGATACTTAGCCTCAGTAGATGAAAGAGCAATAACAGATTGTTTCTTGCTCGAGCAAGAAACTAGACCAGAACCAAGAGAGAAGCAATACCCTGAAGTGGACTTGGGATCCTGAGAATCACCTGCCCAATCTGAATCTGTATATCCTACCACGTCAATATCTACGCCCATTGTATAATGAATCCCATAACTATGAATACCCTGTACATAGTGAAGAATCCGCTTAGCTGCTTTCCAATGCAGCTCATGTGGCTCCTGCATGAACCTGGATACCAGGCCCACTGCATATGAAATATCAGGCCTTGTGTGAGTCAAATATATGAGGCTTCCAACTAATTGATGATACAAGGTAGCATCTACCAAGGGTGAGGAACAAAAAGCCTCAAGTTTGACTCCTGATAGAAATGGAGTCAGTGCAGGCTTCTAGTCAGCCATGTGAAATCTCGAGAGCATCAAGAGCATACTTAGGTTGTCCAATGAAGATACCTGAAGGTGACTAAGTGATCTCAATACCTAAGAAGTAATGGAGTAGGCCTAGGTCAGACATAAAGAAGAGATCATGAAGGGTAGTTTTGACAGCCTTGATACGAGATGAGTGACTCCCAGTGATCAACAAGTCATCAACATAGAGAACAAGGAAGGTGAGAGTATCATCTTGCTGCAAAATTTAGACGTTTGGATCATAATGGCACCGAGTGAACCCAACTGATAGAAGGAAGGAGTCCATCTTGGCATACCAGACACAAGGGGCATGTTTAAGGCCATAGAGAGACTTTTGAAGGCAACAAACAAGTGAAGGATCCTGGACAAACCCTTGTGGTTGCTCCATATATATCTCCTCCTGAAGGTCACCATGAAGAAAGGCATTCTTCACATCCATCTGATGAACTTCCCAATGATGGGCTGCAGCAATAGAAAGGACAAGTCGGATGGAATTCATCTTGGCAACTGGCACAAAAGTCTTAGAGTAGTCAATCCCAGCAACCTGGGAGAATCCTTTAGTGACTAGGTGAGCCTTATACTTATCAAATGACCCATCTGCAACAAAATTTTTTTGATAGATCCACTTGCATTGAACAAGTTTCCTTCCCTTAGGAAGAGGGACTAAATCCCAAGTATGGTTCCTCTCCAAGGAATTGAACTCCTCCTACATAGCTGCATCCCACTCGGGGACACCTGAAGCTTTCTGAAAGGTCTGTGGATCAGAACCTGTAGCAAAGAAGAGATGTGGAGCATCCTCAAATTGTGACCATGTTCTTCTCTCATCTGAAGGATCACCAACCCAATCACCTGCTGAATCTAATGTCTAACAAGCCCAAAGAGGCCCAGTAGTTGAAGAATGAGGAGAATCTGGAGGAGAATCATCACCCTATGAAGGATGACTAAGAGACAAGGAAGATTAATCCTCGCCATCATCATCTGAAGTAGAGGAAGAAGACTCCTTGGAAGGATCAGGAGGATTAGAATCCTCAAAAGAACTGTCATCATGAGTTGCAATGTCTGCATAGGAATGAAAGATGGAGATGTGGTAGAAGAAGAACTGGAAGTATCCTCCTCAAAATGAACACTCCTCTCAATGAAAAGCTCATGTGTGGTGGGATGGAGAAGCCTGTAGCCTTTAACACCATCTAGATACCAAACAAATATGCAATGCTTGCTCTGTGGATCCATAGCCTTGCGTTTCTTTGCTGGAATGTGGGTCTATGCAGAAGACCCAAACACTCAGAAGTGTTTGACTGTGGGTTTCCGACCAGTCCAAACTTGAAAAGGAGTTACCCCCTTCACGACTTGATGAGGAACTTGATTCTGGATATAACATGCATAGTTGATGGCCTTTGCCCAATACTGAGGTGCCAATGATCTGGAGTGGATCATACAATTAGCCATTTCCTTCAAGGACCGGTTCTTACGTTCTGCAACTCCATTTTGTTGTGGAGTGTAGGGAACTATGTGTTGAATATCAATGCCTTCTGAGATACAAAACTGCTCAAACCTCTGGTTGACATATTCCCCCCCATTATCGGTGCACAGAACATTGATGGTTTTCCCTGATTGCTTCTCTACAAAGGCTTTGAATTCCTGAAAAGACTCAAAGACCCTAGACTTTTGTTTGAGAAAATATACAAAGGTGTAATGAGAAAGATCATCAATGAATGTCAAGACATATTTGGCCCTGCTGAAAGAAGGATTTGGAAATGGTCCTACTAAATCACTATGAACTAGCTCCAAAAGCTGTGTGGCTCTCCATGCTTTGCCTTTATCAAATTTTTCTTTAGGGTGCTTGCCAAGAATGCATCCTTGAAAAACTCCATCAAGAAATTGAATAGAAGGCAACCCTATAACCATGTCATGCTGACTGAGTTGCTGCAAGTAGCGATAGTTCAAGTGGCCAAACCGCTGATGCCACAAATGACTCACCTCATTTGAGTGAGTAAGCAATACAAGTGAAGGAGAATCAAGAACAAAGTAAGAAAAGTCATACAGTCTGGACTGATGATCTGCCTTTCCCACTACAATTGTAGACCCATTATGCATCTCACTAATTACCACTGTGTCTGGAGTGAACTCAACCCGCTTGCTAAAGCCAGTGTGAGTGATCTGATAGACAGATAGGAGATTAGTTGACAAAGATGGAACACAAAGGACATCTTGAAATGTTCCTTTGCCCATGTCAATAGACCCTCTCCCATGCACTTCAACAGGAGTTGAGTGAGTAAGCAATACAAGTGAAGGAGAATCAAGAACAAAGTAAGAAAAGTCATACAGTCTGGACTGATGATCTGCCTTTCCCACTACAATTGTAGACCCATTATGCATCTCACTAATTACCACTGTGTCTGGAGTGAACTCAACCCGCTTGCTAAAGCCAGTGTGAGTGATCTGATAGACAGATAGGAGATTAGTTGACAAAGATGGAACACAAAGGACATCTTGAAATGTTCCTTTGCCCATGTCAACAGACCCTCTCCCATGCACTTCAACAGGAGTATCATCACCCAACAGAATAGACGACATAGAACATGACTCCAAGGAGGAAAAACTATCCTTTGATGAAGCCATGTGATGTGAAGCACCCAAGTCGATAATCCAAGAATTAGGATGGGAAGCAATAGTAACAAGGGCCTTGCCCTTTCCTTTCCCCTTACTTGTGTCCTTTGAAGATTCCTGAGATGAACCTAGTTTGACAAAATCAGGCACCTTGATGTTGTTCTTTTCTAGAAGATGAGTCAAATGATCAATTTGCTTCTTTAGACATTTATGTTCATCATGAACAGGTTTCTTACAATAGGAACACTTAGTTTTCTCCTTCTTGGGCTTGTCACCCTTT
This sequence comes from Cryptomeria japonica, assembly GCF_030272615.1. Classification (NCBI taxonomy): domain Eukaryota; kingdom Viridiplantae; phylum Streptophyta; class Pinopsida; order Cupressales; family Cupressaceae; genus Cryptomeria; species Cryptomeria japonica. The sequence goes on along the minus strand of NC_081405.1, from coordinate 688,575,160 downwards.
GAAGAAGATGCATCATTAGTTGCTTTTGAAGTAATTGGCTTTTGTTCTTGCTTCTTTTCTCCTTGGTTCTTTTGTTTCTTTTCTTGGTTAGAAAGCCCATTTTGATCTTTTATAACTTGGTTGGCAACCAAGGCTTGAGATTTAGAGGGCTTAATTGTGCCCATTTGAATCAGCTTATCTTGTTCTTGTGTGAGTTCTTTTGCAAAATCATCAAGAGAAGGCATTTTAAAGCTGGTTCCTAAGGCACTTTTTGTAGCATAGAAAGTAGACACGAAAACTGAATAGTTTGGACCAAGTTTGGAAACAATGCTTAGAACCAATTGTGAATCTTTCTTATATATCCCACATGCCTTTAATTGCAATCTTACAACCTTTAGTTTTATGAAGAAGTCTTGAATTGTATCAAAATTACATGGATTTATCCATATTAGCTCATTCTCCAATTGGTGTCCCCTTAACTCATCTTGTTTACCAAACAACCCTTCTAATGTTGTCCATACATCATTTGGAGTTGTAGAAGATTCAACATGAAAAAGAAGATTAGAAGATATAGACATACATAGAGTACCATAAGCTTCATCACATTTGTTAAACCATTTTGGCTTTTCTGCAATTAGTGTTGGTTCAGTTTCAAGTCCCATAGTTACTCTAAACAACCCCAACTTCTTAAGATAGATTGTCATTTTTTATTTCCACTCATAGTATTTGTAAGGTGTGAGTATTGGTACTGTACTTTGATCCATTTTAATGCAGAAAGTAAGATTGCTTGTGAAGGAAAGAGAGACGAAAAACTTAGAGAGAACACACTGGACCACCCCCCCTTTATACTAAATCAGAAATCACCCCCCCCCAAAAAAAATATTATAAGGTGGCACTTTATAATTTAGTGCATTTACAATGCTGGAGTTATTTTCCAAAGTTTTACAAAGTCCAAAAAATGGACACAAATACTGAAGGTGAAAATAATATCCCAGAATATGAGCATAAAACCAACATAAATGTATTTTAATTAAAAAAAATCCACTTTCAAAAAATGAATGACCTGAATCTGAGATCATATGTGAAATTTATAGTGGTTTGAAGTTCATAAAACGAGGACTGCCCTTCAGATTTGCTGATAAAATTTAATTTCTGGAAGATTGGTAACTTCTAAGAAAGAATTAATTGCACCATTGCAAAGAGCATGAAAAAATACCCCATTTCAAAAAACATTTCACTGAAAAATACCTCTGTATGACTGAGAAAACCTCATTTGAAGATTAGATGCAAAATTGAAAACTGCAATGGTGAGGGTTCTGGTTGAAGCTTTCCACTGTGATTTTCAAAAGATCTGTTGAGCTAATAACAAATCTGACAATGACCCAAATGGTTTTTTTCATCGACCAAACAAACCCAAAAAGCATTTTTCTTTATCACTTTCCAAAGATGGGGCCATAGTGTAAAAAAAATGCCTTCAACAAGGAAAAAATAACATGCAAAGCTTTTGGTGTTCGATCTGCACAAAATTTATATGAAAATAGAGGTTTTTGGGCCTTCCAAACACAAAGAAAATGTCTATTAGGCCTAAAAAACACACTATTTGAAAGTTTCTTCACAAATCTAAGCTTCAAAAACCTTGTTTTACAAAAAAAACATATATGTAAAACAATATTACCGGATCTTCATAAACCTTTGTTGGTTTTTCAAATCATGCAAAATGCAAAAGAAAACACAACAAGATTTTACAAGATCTCTACAATAATCTAATCTTTCAAAACATGCTCTGATACCATGTTAAAATCTGAGAAACAGATTACAACCCAGAATTGAATTGAAAGAAATAGATCAAATAAACTGTAAATGCAAATGAAATAAACATCATAATAGTGATACCAAGAAAAAACTGATGTGAAGTGCTCCAAGGCAAAATAGCATCAGATTACTATCTCCAACTATATCAAAATACAAGCAAGGTAGCATGCTTATATAGACTCAAGTGAGGGGTGGAGGTGGCAATACCAACCAATGAGGAGAGACCACCATGATGGTCTAAACATAGTAAATGCACCTCCTCATAGCATGTTGACACCTCAATACCCACTTGTCTTAAGTAAACATACTTTATTAACCTAAGCAAGCTTAAATAAAGTGTAGGAAAAACCTAGGAAAAAGGGAAAATAATAAACCCAACTAGGAAAATAAAAACCTACACTAACACCCCGATCGGCAAGTCTTACCCCGATGAGGTCGCCAGAGTTGGAGTGGTTGTATTGGGTATCGAGCAGAGTGGTTCACACCTACTCTGATGACCTGCTAAGTCGTTGGTGTTCAGAGAAGTTGTTATCGGGTATCAGCGGGAGTATTTTCATGTTACCCCGATGTCCCGATGAGAAAGCAGTGGTTTGGAGCGCGTTCACTGGATAGAGTATTGGAGATCAGCAAGAGTAGTTTCACACTACACCGATGACCTGATGGAACTTCTTCCAGTGATCGGTTAACAGGTGAGTGAGTCTGGGATGATCGGACGATTGTCGCTATACCGCTGTGGCAAGATGCATGAATTTCATCTCCCGCGACTTGGCGACCAAGGTGGGGCTCGACAAGAGAGAAACTCAAACAAGTTAACGAGTGAGAAAATCCAGGATGATCGAACGATTGTCTCTATACCACTATGGCAAGATGCAGGAAGTTTATTCCCCGTGACTTGGCTACCATGGTGGGACCCAACAACAAAGAAGAGTTTCATTCCGAGCGGTTAGTGAGGCCGTGCTAAGGTGGCAAGGCAGGGACCCCAGAACCAATCAGGGGGTGCCATGTGGCGGAGCGTAAAAAGAGAGATCTAGCAAGATCGGACGATCGAGATAGCTGTTTGGTTGTCTTCTCGATGACCTAATGGAAACGCCCAAGAAGCAGAGGAAAGCATCGGCCATCGGACGAAGGGATTTCTTTCTATCCCGTCACCTGATGGGAAAAGTGCAAGTAGTGAACATGGTTATTGGCCATCAGCGAAGGTGTGTTTTGGTTACCCCGATCACCCAATGGAAAAGTGTGAACTTTGTAAGTCACCAATGGGCATCGAAAGCCAGGTTCCGAGGCTACGTCGATGACCCGTTATAAAACTGTTTTCTCCAGTTTGTAACCGTCTGTGTTTCACGACGAATGGATGAGATATAAAAGACTAATTGTAAGGTGTTGGATTGGTTGGATACTACAGGAAACACAAGAGAAATACATAAAGTTTGTTTTCTGGTTTTCTATCACTGAGTGTTGTACTGTCTTGTTTTGTTATGTTTCATTACAGTTCTGTAATTAAAGATTCGTTTTTGTTGTTCGTTTTTTTGTTTTGAATTCACAGTGTAAATATGGCTCTGTCTTGAACCTCCACCATGGGATCCACACGGCCATTGGAGTTCTTCAGGAAGAGCAAAAAATGTACAGTAAGAGTAGAGTAGCAGTAGGAAGAAACCAGGAAATGGCAATTGCCATTTCTGCATACTGAGCCTAGGCGAGCTTGGAAGAAGTCCGACTAGGTTTCAGTAACCGTAAAGGAGTAAGTGCAAGGGAGGACTGGTGTAGAAATCTGATTGCAAAATTAGATAGGAAGATGACTTTACAAACTATGAGAGAGCAAGGGTAGTCCTACACCTCTACAACTCATAGTGATAGAATCTAGGAGCATAGAGAACAAGCTTCTTTATGAGCTTGTATCGAGTGTGGTGAGCAAACAAATGACAGGGAAGCCCTTAGGAGTCTAGAAGTGTAGACTTGGAACTCAGAAAGGGATAAAAGAAAACCATCAAAGAAACCTAATTCATGGAAAACTAGGTAGCCTCCCTATCACCAAGCTAATGGACCACCTTGTTAGAGGATTTAATGAGTAACCAAGCTTGTTAGAGCTTACCTAGTTAAGGGATTTCACTTTTTTTGTAATTATTAGAAAACAATAGGTTTTCTTGATATGTTTGAATAGTACTGCATTTTCTTGATCAGATCCTTCTAAGCTTCAATTTTCCTTCACTCAAAGTGTAGATCCATTCACTGGTTAGGTAACAACACACTCAACAGGTTTCTATCAATATTGGCAATAACCTTTACAAACAACTTCATCGACCTTAAATACAAATCAATAAGGTCGGTAACACAACAAAAACTTAATTCTCATCATTGAGATTACAAACAAGTCGGTACAATCTTGACCGTTAGAAATCATGACAATCTCTTCACATTCTTCAAGAAAATTCCAACTGCTCCATGATCACCGCTTCATCGGACTTTGTAACTCATCACGTGTGGTGCATTAGATGCAATCCACTTTGCTCCTTCCCTAGACAAAAAACAAATGTGCCAAAACAATTTAAACTTATCCTCATACAATGATCACACCCGTCTCCATCATTACCGCTTATCAAATAATAAACCAACAAACTTGATCGGTTAGGGTTTAACAACTGATATTTACCGATTAGAAAGGTTTAACCCTTTACACTGGTTCATTGGTTCAACTCACAAACAAGTTACATCTCGGTTTACAACATCTTCCACAAACCTCTTCTTACCAGTTACTAGCCAATATAAAAAATAACAATACCAACAATAACATGAATACCATTACCGGTTCAATTGCTATCAATGACAACATATCATTAATGCAATCTCTATGCAAAATGCCAACAAACTCAAAATGCCAACAATCTCCCCCTTTGGCATTGATGGCAATACAGATATCAACGCCTCTGATTGCTGTTGAGATTGGTGAATAGGAATCTTGGTTTACATTACCGGGTATTCACCTTGCTTTGTCTGTCTTCAGCCTATCACTAGTTCACCTAATCAGACACATAATTCTTCTCCCCCTTTGACAACAATTCCAAAGCGAAAGTTAAAAAACATGTAATTCTGCTCTCACTGTGCATCAACATCATTCTACAACTTGATGCCCCCCCTATGGAATACTTCCACTTCTTCATCAATCCATGTAAAATTCTACAAGTGGTTCAGGGACTGATGTAATCAGCATCATGCTCAACTAACTTCATGAAGAGGGAAAACACCCAATTGACTTCTAAGATACTCGAAAGTGGTCTTAGGCAGAGGTTTGGTAAAGATATCCGCAAGCTACTCCTTGGTAGAAACATGCTCCAAGATAACATCTTTACTTTGAAATTTTTCCCTCAAGAAGTGATATTTCAATTCAATGTGCTTAGTCCTTGCATGCAAAACATGATTTTTAGAAATGTTTATTGCACTTGTATTATCACACAAAATCTTTATTGGTTTTGAGATTTCCATCTTCAAACCTTCCAAAATGTGCCTCATCCATATAGCTTGTGTGCAATTCATATAAGCTGCTACATACTCAGCTTCAATAGTAGATTGTGACGTACACCTCTTCTTTTTACTACTCCATGAAACTAGCCTTCCTCCTAGAAACAATGCTCCACCGGTAGTACTCTTTTGGTCATCAATATTTCCTGCCCAATCCGCATTTGTGTATGCTTTCAAATCAAAATTTCCACCATATGGATACCATAACCCATAGTCAACAGTACCTTTCAAATATCTAAAAATTCTCTTGGTTGCCATCAGATGTGCCTCCTTTGGATTCTTCTGAAATCTAGCAACAATACCAACTGCAAGGGCAATATCTGGTTGACTGTGAACAACATAGTGTAATTTTCGAATCATTGACCTATATTCCTTTTCATCTACAGACTTAGATGCATCTCCTTGGACAATTTACAACTTGTAACCATTGGGGTTCCAACTAGTTTACAGTCACTCATATCGAAAGTCTTCAAAACCTCTTTGACATACTTGGATTGAGTAATGAAAATATCATTCTTCATTTGTTGGATTTGTAAGCCTATGGATTTTTTTATTTCCCCTACTAATGACATCTCAAATTCATTCTTTGTTTCATCTACAAAACAATTACTCATGTCATCATTACCTCCAAATATAATATCATCAACAAATACTTCACTAACTAGTATTTCATCTCCTTCAGACTTGAGATAAATGTTGTTGTCATCATTGGTTCTAGCAAAGCCTATCTTCATCAGATGAGTATGAAGTCATTCATACCATGCTCTGGGTGCTTGCTTTAGTCCATACAAAGCTTTATGCAATTTGCATACCATGTCTTCCTTATCTGTCAATGCATAACCATCAGGTTGCTCTATATAAACCTCTTCTTCTAATATCCCATTCAAGAATGTAGACTTAACATCCATCCGGTATACATTGAACTTCTTATGAGCTACAAATGCAAGTAATGTTCCGACACCTTCCAGTCTTGCTACTGGTGTAAAAGTTTTTCCATAATCTTCTCCTTCTTCTTGCGCATAACCTTTGCATACTAATCTTGCCTTGTTGCGAACTACAACACCATCTTCATTTAACTTGTTTCTGAACACCCATTTAGTACCTATAACATTCTTGTTTATCGGTCAGGGTACCAGGGTCCAAGTGTTGTTCTTCTCAATTTGATCCAACTCCTCCATATCTTTCACCTAATGATCATCACCAAATGCCTCCTTAGAACTTCTAGGTTCAAAGGTGGAGATCATGCAAGAGTTCTCTCTTTTTCTCCTTCTAGTTAGTACACCGACATCCTTATCCCCAATTATCTGTTCAGGACTATGATTCAGTCTCACATACCTAGGAATAACATGATCATTCTCTTCAGGTTAAGCTTCTTCATTATCATCTTCTTCTGAATTTATTTGTTCCGGTTGAACAAGTACATTAGGAATTGCTTTACCGGTTTCTGATTTAATAGTTTCAAGTTCCAAAAGCAAAATGCAAGGATCTTCATCCTTCTTCTCAGAACTGGTTCCTTCTGAAACTTTAGGACATTCATCTACATGAACATTAACACTCTCAACAATTTTCTATGTCTGGTTGTTAAAGCATTTATAGGCCTTACTCTTGGTGGAATAGCCAAGAAATATGCCTTCATCACTCTTAGCTTCAAACTTGCTTATGTAATCACCACTTTTAATAAAAAATTTGCTTCCAAATATCTTAAAATAGATAACATCAGGTGATCTCCCATACCAATATTCATAAGGGGTCTTGTCCTTACCTCTTTTCACTAGAACTCGGTTCATTGTGTAGATAGTTGTACTTGCAGCTTCTTTCCAAAATGTTTTTGCTACACCTCCTTGTATCAACATATTCCTAGCATCTTCAACCACTAACCAGTTGTTTCTCTCTGCTATACCATTCTACTATGGTGTCCTTGGTGCAGAAAGTTGTCGCTTAATACCACTATCATCACAATCTTAGTGAACTCCACGGAAGTGAATTCACTGCCTTGACCTGTTCTTAGACATTTTATCTTTTTGCCACTCTATTTCTCAGCTAAGGCTCTGAATGCCTTGAATTTACCAACGATTCATTCTTATCCTTCAAGAATGTGACCCACATCATCCTTGAATAGTCATCAGTGAAGATCATGAAATATCTGTCACCTTGAATACTTCTTGTTCTTATTGGTCCACATAGATCTGTATGAACCAAATCTAACAAGTGCTCTACTGAGAAGGACTTGCTCTTGAAAGTTGAAGAAGTTATCTTTCCTAGGTGACAATCTTTACAAAGAGCATCAACCGGTTTGTCTAGCTGAGGCAGACCTCTTACTGTCTTAGACTTTCTTACTTTAACAATATTGTCAAAGTTTATATGACAAAATCTCCTATGCCAAAGCCAGCTATCATCTATTTTTGCAATCAAATAGTTTCTAACTTTAGGATTGAGATGAAATAGATTACCTGTGGTATGTTTCCCGGTTGCAATCAATTCACCTTTGTTGTCAAAGATTTTTCACATTCCATTTCTAAAATCCAGTGGGTATCCTATGTCATTAGGTTGTGTCACACTTAAAAGATTGTGCTTTAGGCCTTCAACCCAATAGACATCGAAATAAATTTGCTCCGATCACCGGTCATGTGATGTGAACAACCACTATCAATGATCCAATCATCAGGGTTATCCATTATGGATACTAGTGCCTTCTGATCTGATATTTCTTCCTTAATAGCTACAAACACAATATCTTCACTAGCATCATCATTAGATTCTTCATTAGTAATATGACTGTCAATAGCTACAAGGCAATCTCTCTTTCCTTTACCCTTATACTTCTTAAATTTGTCTCTCTTGCATTCATTTTCACTATTAGGGAAATTAGCTGCTATATGAGCAATTTTGTTGCGTGCAAAACATTTTAAAGGTAGATTACCTCTATATTTACCAATGCCTCTAGACAGTCATTTTTCCAACAATGCTTCAAGTTCCACTAAGTTGTCTTCATCTTCAGCATCTTTGTTGGATCTAGATTCATAGCTATGGGTGGTATCTCTACTTCTCACAGATGGGTTAGAGATAGAAGCTCTGAATGCATATTCTTATTTCTGTACACTACCATCATAGCCATTTAGTTCAAAAGCAGTAAGTTTGCCAATAATAGAGTCAAGATTTACCTTTGTCAATGAATTTCAGCTCCCGAATAGCTGCAACTCGGATAGCATAGACTGGTAGCAGGGTTATCAGTACCTTACTAATTACTGTGGCATCTTCCACTTTCCCTTCTACACTCTTTATCTCACTAACTATCTCTTTAATCCTTTGACCATGCTGTTGGATATTCTCACCTTTAGACATTCTCATGTCATCGAACTTTCTTCTTAAACTCTCCTCTTTGGCAATCTTAACATGTTCATCACTGCTACAAATCTCTTCAAGTTTTTGCCACACTTCATGTGCAGTTTCAAGACCATGAACATCTACATATTCAACATCAGATAGATAACTGATAATAGCCTCTAATGTTTGGTGATTTTCTTGTTCTTTCTTCTAATCATCAGTCAGGATTCTAGTAGGTGCAATATACTTAGTTCCTATATGATCCCAATACTGACTACCAAGACTCTTAATGTAAATCTTCATTCTGTCACTCCATATTCTATAGTTATCTTTGTTGAACTTCAAAATTTATTTCTTCATCATGATCTACAAGAGCTTTTCCTCAAGCTATTAGGCTTTAAGATTAAGAGGACCTAAGATGCTCTGATACCAATTGATGGTATAATGAAATAATAAGTATCTGATAGAATACTGAGAGCGGGGTGAATTAGTATATTGAAAAACTGATTCAAAGTTCCCAAACTCAAACTCAGTCACACAAAGTAAACATATCTCAATCAAGATCAATATTCATAAGAATACTTGACATCAATCGATTTAATTGTTATGACAACTTAATAGTAAACAATTTCAATCTTGTAAACATCAACAATGCTTAATCATAACTCAACATATTCATCTCTCAATGCTTCTAGTTATCATGTCTTATCAGAAATTAATCAAATCAACAAATAAGATCATAACCACAAAAACATTCACCACTTAACACAAATGTTTATACGTGGAAAACCCAAATAGGTAAAAACCACGGTGATATGAGACTCACAAGGATAGCTATCTAAACTCTTCTGAAGTTCGCTTCATTAGGAGCCAAGCCTGTTAAAGCTTTACAATAAGTCCTATTAAAAACAAATTTCGGTTAGGAATCACCTGGTTAAGGGATTTACAAATATGCCTTGATGAAAAGTACAATACCCTGTTAGGAGTAACCACGCTGGAAGATTTAAGAATCCAAGCTAATAGACCACCTTGTTAGAGGATTTAATGAGTAACCAAGCTTGTTAGAGCTTACCCAGTTAAGGGATTTCACTTCTGCTGTAATTGTTAGAAAACAATAGGTTTTCTTGATCTGTTTGAATAGCACTGCATGTGCTTAATCAGATCCTTCTAAGCTTCAATCTGCCTTCACTCAAAGTGCAGATCCATTCACTGGTTAGGCAACAATACACTCAACAGGTTTCTATCAATCTTGCCAACAACCTTTACAAAAAACTTCATCAACCTTAAATACAAATCAATTAGGTCGGTAACACAACAAAAACCTAATTATCATCATCGAGATTACAAACAAGTCGGTACAATCTTGATCATTAGAAATCGTGACAATCTCTTCACATTCTTCAAAAAACTTCCAACCACTCCATGATCACCACTTCCTCGGACTTTGTAACTCATCACACGCTGTGCATTAGATGCAATCCACTTTGCTCCTTCCCTAGACAAAAAACAAACATGCCAAAACAATTTGAACTTATCCTCATACAATGATCACACATGTCTCCATCATTACCGCTTATCAGATAATAAACCAACAAACTTGATTGGTTAGGGTTTAACAATTGATAGGGTTTACCTGTTACATTACATAGAAAGGTTTAACCCTTTACACCGGTTCACCGATTCAACTCACAAACTTTACATACCGGTTTACAACATCTTCTGCAAAGCTCTTCTTATCGGTTACTAGCCAATATCAAAAACAACAATATCAGCAATAACATCAATACCATTACCAATTCAATTGACATCAATGACAACATATCATTAATGCAATCTCTATGCAAAATGCCAACAGGGTGACCCCTTAGGGCCACACAAGGCCCCTTACGACACATGTGCACCCCTTAGGATATAATAGGACCACATAAGACCAAATGGTGTCAAAAGGGGTCTTATGTGGTCCTAAGGGGTCACACATGTGTTCTAACACATTGGTGAACCCTTAGAACCACACAAGGCACATTGTGACACATGTGCACCCCTTAGGACATAATAGGACCACATAAGACCAAATAGTGTTGAAAGGGGTCTTATGTGGTCCAAAGGGGTCACGCATGTGTTATAACAAATGGGTGACCCCTTAGGACCACACAAGGTACCTTATAGCACAGGTGCACCGCTTAGGACCTATTAGGACCACATAGGACCAAATGGTGTCCTAAGGGGTCACCCATGTGTTCTAACACATGGGTGACCCCTTATGACACATGTGCACCCCTTAGGACCTAATAGGACCACATAAGACCAAATGGTATCGTAAGGGGCCTTGTGTGGTCCTAAGGGGTCACCCATGTGTTCTAACACATGGGTGACCCCTTAGGACCACATGAGGCCCCTTATGGAACATGTGCACCCCTTAGGACCTATTAGGACCACATAAGACCAAATGGTGTCGTAAGGGGCCTGGTGTGGTCCTAAGGGGTCACCCATGTGTTCTAACACATGGGTGACCCCTTAGGACCACACCAGGCCCCTTACGACACATATGCACCCCTTAGGACCTATTAGGACCACATAAGACCATATGGTGTCGTAAGGGGCCTTGTTTGGTCCTAAGGGGTCACCTAAGTGTTCTAACACATGGGTGACCCCTTAGGACGACACGGGGCCCCTTACGACACATGTGCACCCCTTAGGACCTATTAGGACCACAAAAGACCAAATGGTGTTGTAAGGGGCTTGGTGTGGTCCTAAGGGGTCACCCATGTGTTCTAACACATGGGTGACCCCTTAGGAGGACACAAGGCCCCTTACGACACATGTGCACCCCTTAGGACCTATTAGGACCACACAAGACCAAATGGTGTCGTAAGGGGCCTGGTGTGATCCTAAGGGGTCACCCATGTGTTCTAACACATGGGTGACCCCTCAGGACCACACGAGGCCCCTTACAACACATGTGCACCCCTTAGGACTTATTAGGACCACATAAGACCAAATGGTGTCGAAAGGGGTCTTATGTGGTCCTAAGGGGTCACGCATGTGTTGTAACACATGGGTGACCCCTTAGGACCACATAAGGCCCCTTACGACACATGTGCACCCCTTAGGACCTATTAGGACCATATAAGACATATAAAAAAATTAATTATTGTATATGCAATTGTAAATTAATTGTGCTCTTCCAATAATAGACTTATTTTTAAAATAATCATCCCACAATTTCTTACAATGCAATTTTAATGTGCTTTCAGGTATCATATCTTCAGATGGAATTTTATTGAAAAGACTATCTTCATTCATTTCCATCAAATTTTTCATACCAGAATTTTTTTTTGAACTTGAGCCTATACCGATTTCGTCTCGTATTTGAGTAGATGTTTCTTGAACATCATCATGTTAATCTTGAACATCAACAAATTGTTGTTGACTACATTTTGTATGACCCTTCATCTTATCGTCCCTTTTACAATCATACAACCTTGATCTAGTCCTCTTATTTCCCATTGCAAAAAATATTCAGATCTTCAAAATTTCGTGCTTTGAACCTAAAAACAAAAACATGCAAATGTACCATATATAAGAAAAAAACATATTTGCGCGCACCTTTCAAGTTATTTTAAATTCTAGAAGTTATCTATATACATATATATACTTATCAGAACAATGTTAGAGTTAAATCTATAAATCTAGACTTCATTTGTAAACTCTGAAAGTTAAAAATGTTATATAGTTACTTATTCTTGTTCTTAACAAATAAAATATAATTAATGAAATATAAATTTAATTTTTAATTCTTAAACTTTATACATTGAATAAGTGAAACATGTGTAAATTTCATCCATTTAGATCATTTGACTTGAACTCCACTGTTAAAAAATTTAGAAAATAAAAAAATAGCGTTCAAGAAATAAAACCTACTTTCTACCAAACATAAGATAAAGAGTAAAAAATTAAGTCTAGTTGGATTCTACATTTGACTATGCAATGTACATATGAACGTGATTTAATAACATTAATTGCTTGAAATCTTGAGTAGCTAGTATATAGAGAATTTGAGTCAAGTATTAGTTTCAAAAAAATTATAATTAAGTAATAAATAGTGTTGAATATATTCAATTTCATTAGTGTTTAATATATATTTTACAAATTCACTATTTAGTTCTTTTAAGTATGTAAATAAGAATGAATCTACACATATATATGAACACGTATATATCAATCCATACACGTAAATACAAATGGATAAATGCATACATATATAAATAAAAACATATGGAATCCATGTACACGTAAATAAAAGATTTAGGATAAGATACACATGATTGAATCCACAATTAACATTTAATATAAAAAAATTGAAAAAATAAAGAGTAATATAATATACTTGAAAATAAATGATTGAATCCATAAATAATGATCAATAAAATAAAGTTTAATTAAATCTAAAAAATATAAATAGTTTTCAAAAAACCTTCAAATATAGATGTATATTTGAATAAAGGGGTAAAAACTTTATTGAAACACAGACACAAAAATTATAAGGAGGGTCAAAGCCCTGAGGCCCGAAAAAAGAGCCTCGGGCTCAGACCAAGATCAACCAACATCATTACTATCCATGCCCTCAGCAAAAATCTTCTGCAAGACCTCACAGTAATCCGGGGAAAGATGCTCCCAACCTTCAATTTTCCAATCACTGTCATGTTCCGAAGTCCACTTATCCAAACAATCAGTTGCTCTATTCCATTCACGAGGAATGTGGATGAAAGACACCTACTCCATTAAAGAACTAATTTGACGAATCTGATGAACAATCCCTACCAGCTGCCAATGAATCCCACCCACCTTCTTCTCAGTCAACAAATTAATAGTAATTTGTGAATTTGATTCACATATAACCTTCCTTCTACGCAACTCCCAAGTCCTCTCTAGGGCATAGAGAATAGCAAGTCCCTCCATAAAATTATTAGATTGCCTCCCTTTATGCACCAAAAAGAAGAAAACCACCTCCCCCAAACATTTCCTACCAACACCACCAACCCCTGCAGGGCCTGGGTTACCCTTGAAGGAGCCATCAGTGTTAATCTTGATAAACTCATCCTGGGGGGGTCTCCACCTTCCCACCCTTTGGACCTTCTTCATATCACTCCTACCTCTTCTGACACAAGCGAAGGTGGGAGACAACTCCTGCCAGCCAAACCTACTCACGATATCCGCCTCATCTCTATCCAAAGGAAAATTCACCTCACATTTAGCTTCCACTGTCTCCTGAATCATAACCATGATTCTATTCCACACTTGTTGCATTAACAGTCTGGCCTCACGAAAGATCCTTATGTTCCTCTCAAGCTAGATCTGCCAAAGAATGAAAATGGGCCCAATATACCAGACCGTTTGGAGGAAGGGGGACAAGATAGGAGGTCTACCCAAACTGCTCCAAAACTCCACCAGAGAATCTATGTGAACACAAGGACACTTCCACACCCCCCACCAGTAATGCCAAATAAGCATAGAGAAGGGGCATCTGAAGAAAAGATGTGAGGAGTCTTCCTCCCCATTACCACACAAAGCACAAATTGAAGGCCCCAAGAATCCCCACTTGTAGATATTATCCCAAGTTAGGCATCTATTCAAGGCCAGAGTCCAAGCAAAGCAGTTGCACTTCAGCCAAGAAGAATTGTTCCAAACCTGTTTCCACCAGTGCACCTCTCTTCCCTCCAATATTTGGTTCAACAGTTCCCTGTATCCACTAGCTACAATAAATATGCCCTTAGGATTCGAGGACTAGGTAAGTCCATCCCTACCCTTGATGCCACTACAGTGTCTACTTACCAGAATGCCATGTAACTCAGTACAATCCTCCTCCATCCCAACAATCGACCACTTATTAGGATCCTTCCACCGCTCCATCTCCAGCCGCCCACACTTGTAAACAATCTTGAAGTCACTCACCCTTGACCACCCTGCCTCCAAAAACCTCTGGCTAAGGTTCCCACGATTAGGAAACTGATCAAGGATGGGGGAGGTACCCGTCCCAAGAGTCATTCCAGAAAAGGACCTCTCCCCCCCTCCTATAGATCCAAAAGAGTCCTTCCTTGATGAGAGAGGCCCCCTTCTTGAGAGTAAACCAAATCATGGAGCCTTTACCCTCAAGTGGATATCTTGGAACCTCTTGTACACAGAGATTACTTTAGTGGTGAATATTCACCAATGGTGAATTCTTCATGTCGCCAGAACATTATCAATTTCCATCAAAGTCACGGCCCGATCGCCATATGTTTTATGCAATTAAATGTTTCTATGCGTTGATTTCGCCAATACAATATACGGTGGACACATGATAAATTTAATTTTTTCACCTACACTCTCCAAGGTTGCCTTAATAGACGACCATAATTTGCCTATAGGCATGTGAAGATTTGTTAGCCAGGAGGACCCAATTCACCTGACATTTTGACGATGCATGTCTCCATTCACCCCAACTTTCACCAACTATATTGTATTTTCCAATTATTTGGACGACCTATAATCACCTCAAAATTACATAATTCGTATTTGGATGACCTATAATCGCCTCGAAAATTACACAAGTCATATTTGGACGACCTATAATCACCTCGAAAATTATATGTCATGTTATAGTTACACGGGATTCGCCAAATATTTGTATACCATATAAGATTCGCGTGGAATTCACCATATAAAGATTGGTATAAATACATGCAAAGATCAAATCCATCTCAACACAATTTGTGGGTTCTAGGCTCTAAATTCTGATCAATAGCAAAGTTTCAGATGAAAGAAAATCATTGTTGTTGACTGCATTGGTGACTGCTACTAACCTAAAGCCTAAAGGTCAGCGATCATATTTTTGAAGTGGTATATTATACATTATAGTCTATTATTGATTCTTCAACAAATTGATATTTTTTTGGCAGCCTTTATTTCATTGGAGATGTTGAACAGGAAGAGGGGTAGGAAACCTGAATGTGGGGAAGGCCAGGAGAGGCCAACAAAAAGAAGAACGTTGTCTTTGTACTTTGGCATTGGAAAAGATTGTGGTGAAAATCAGGAAGGTACATCATCACAAGTACAAGTACAAAATTCACCAACTACACCGCATGTTGAAGACGATAGTGAACCTGATATCTCAGATCAAGATGATCTTCAAGAAGATTATCTGGTAGATACCCAAGTTAGCTGGAATGATATAATTGACTTGGGTGATAATGCCATTGATGATAATGCACGGAAGGGGAAAATAAAAGCCATATCAAAAAAGGGTGAACCATAATAAAAAAAGGATCGGGAGTGGGATATGTCAATGAGGAATTTTCAAATTAATTGGGCATCAAAGTATCCATTCATTGAACCAGTGGAGAATCCAATTGAAGGCGAGCCTCCAATAGAATGTAGGTGTAAGATTTGCACTTGGAAACATAACAAGGAAATTAGGTTGCAGCTAAAATTTGACACCATAGAAAAGCATATGGGTAAAGTTTATGAAAAACAAATGATAGACGGGGCTGAAAAATTAGTGATAAGATGGAAAAGAAAGGAGGAATGCAAGCATGTGAGGAATGCCGAAGAGTATTATTTTCATGAGAAAATACAGATGAAGCCTGCTAAAGTTAAAGGTTCTATTGTTTTTGGAAAAGCAATGCAAATAGACATATTTTGAGCAGAGGGCGTGCTATGACAGATTTCCCATCAATTAGTGGTTTATTACACTTTTTGAAAGTTCCTAACTATCCTAATAGACACTAGTCAGTAAACAGTGGATGGGAATGGGAAAGTTGTCTTGCTGAGGTTGAAAAAGAAGATGTAAAGGAAAAAATAAGAGAGTCAAACTTTATTGCATTTTTTTTAGACGAAGTTACGGCAGTAGACAATACTTCATGGGTATGCATGCATGTTTATACTATAGAGAATCATACCCACCAGCCTCATCTACTATCTTTTGCTAAAATGAAGGAGAGTGCGACAACGGAAAATTTACTTCAACTAGTAAAGAGAAGTTTAATTGAATATGGAGGTATGGATGACATGATGGTAGCCAAAAAATTGGTTTGTGTTGGAGCAGATGGAGCTTTAGTAATGCAAGGTCATAGGAACGGTCTTTGTACAAAGATTGAAACTTCATTTGCACCGTACATTACTGCAATTCACTACATGGCTCACAGAATGAATTTAGCTTTTGGAATTGTGAGCAAGTTTGCTTCGGTTAAAAAAATTAAAATTTTAATCAGAGAGCTCTACTCACACTTTTGTCGAAGTCCCAAGCGATTTATGGAATTTCAACACTTTGCTGATGGAATAACTGATGGGAATAAGCTTCTCAAGGATAATGATACCAGATGGATCTCTTTGGATGGTCTAGTGCATCGAGTGTTTTCAGAATATCCATCCTTGATTGGACTATTTCAAACAACTCGCGACGAATCAGATCAACCGAAATTTCCTAAACTTCTTCGCAGGTTAAGTAATTTAGAGACACTCTTAACTTTAGCAGCTCTTTTGCCCATGCTAGAGGAAATAAGGAATATTACGAAGGTTGCCCAAAAAAGAGCTCTATATATTGCAGAATATGCTACGCTGCGTAAGATGACATGCATGACCCTCGACAATCTCTATCGAAATCAACTAACACTATCTGATGAAAAATTTGTTAAGTGGCGTACACTCACAGATTTGAACAATCCTGATAACTTTTTACAAATCGGTGCAGATGGGGAGGTATGTGCCAATATACAAGGAGTTGAGATACCAATGCACTTCTATGCCACGGTCGACCTCGAGGAACCAAGAAAGCACCCCAAGAAGCAACTAGCAAGATTTACAAGGGAAGATTTCGACTAGATTGTTGAGACTGTAACTACTTCTGTGAAGAAAATTGCGTATGATCTTTCCTCACAAATTAGAAGCAGATTCCCTCCTGACAACCTACTCGAAGCCATGTCTATCATGTTTCCTCATTATTGGAGCCTCAACAGTGCAGTCAATTTTTGAAGTAAGCTACTGACTTTGATAAAATAATTTTGCATATCCAGAGAATTGAATGGAGTAACTATAAATGGAATATTAGATGAAACTCATCTTCAAGAGAAATCATCTTGTTTTGCATACACTATGAGAGAACAATATGCCAAAATGGAGAACCCCCGCGAAGAGGGATCAGTAACAAGGCTTTGGAAAACTACAGCTGAGAACAAAATGTTGCGTGATTCAATGCCAAAATATGTGAAGCTTGCTGATTTATGTCTTACCATGATATTGGGTTCGGTGGAAGAAGAGATATTTTTTAGTGCTTTGGGGTTCCTAAAATCAAAGCTAAGAAAGAAACTAGAGAAAAATTTGGGAAATTCCTTGAGGCTCTATACATCTAGGTATGATGTCCACACTTTTCCTTACGATAGGAAACTGCAAATCTGGAGGTCCAAATGTGAAAGAAGAGGTTTGGGCAACACTTCAAACCAAAGTGCCAGTGGGACTATTTCCCCATGTACTGGACCTACTGGTAGCAATGAGATGCAGTTTGGCGAACGTATGCAGACTCGGAGTGAAGAAACTCAAACCACATACAAGAATCAAGAAAGCTCTGAATTTGATGAGGACGAATGACAACTGTAAGAGATTGATATTTATTAATCTTATTACTATATCTCATCATTCATATTACAAAATCATATTACTTTTTGCAATTAGAATTTAATATTGATTTGTAATTGTATTTTTCAACTTTCTATTTCCATATTTAAAATAGCATAATAAAAAAAAACCATAATGTGTTTATTGATACAGAGATGTTTATTGTTTATTTATACATGTTTGAGTCTCAAAACTGTGTGATACATTTCAAAATCATATGATACAATTCATCCAATTGTAATACACATGTCGAGAACTTAGATTTTCATTAATTCTTTCAAAATATAGCCATATGATACAATTCATTCAATAGTAATACACCAATCTGTGTGATTCTCCATGCAAATTGCAAAAGTGAATACCAATTTTCAGAACCCTTTGCAAATGACCCATAATTCCCTTTTATAGAAACAAGAGAGCAACAACAACTCCTATGTGATTCTCCAATGTCCATGCAAAAGTGAATACAAAGTTTTAGAACCCTTTGCAAATGACCCTGAATTCCCTTTTATAGAAACAAGGGAGCAACAACAACTTTAGGTCGAATTGCAAGTTTGCAACATGTGATGACTGAACATCAAAATCACAAACTCAACACAGATTTATATGGCCATCATAGGCTGTATTAGCAATTTAACACCTACTACATGTTTGATGTCTCATGTTCAAAAAATAGAGTTCAAAATTAAATATTTCATGCCATGACAAATTAAACATAGATAATAGCAGTGCCTAAAACTTACTAATCATAAATAGAGAAATGCATAAATGTTAAAGCAAGGGAGAATTTGAGAATACAAATTTGTTGGCTGAAGTTTTGCACTATGCATCATAGATTCATAGGCTGGATTAGCAAAATAGCAATAGCGAGTGCATCATAGATTCATAGGTTGGATTAGCAAAATAGCAAACAGAAAAAACATAAACCTTGAAATTAAGAGTAAAAGAAGAAAATTGTGCAATACATACTATGATTCTTAAGAATTTTGTGCCAGTTTTTGTAGGGTGCTCCACTCTTCGTTTGATGGAAGGTCAATATTTTGTAAACTATGGAAAGTCAACTCCAACTTCGTTAACATTCCATATTTAGAATATTTACTTGACATCACTGTTTCATCCAATACCGAATTTAGAGTTGTAAATGGTTGGATGAATTCCAAAAAGCTTTGGGGAGTTGTGTCCTTTGAAAGCAAGTCTAAATCAGATTTCATTTTTATCTCCATTCTTTTTTTGTAAGCTTCTTCTCCAATGAATTTATTTGATGGGTCAATGGTCTTAGGCAAACCAAGTTTAAACAAATTATTTTTCTTTTCTTGCAGCTTCAAGATCTTTTTTCCACAATTTTCCATAACTTTTAATGTTTCCCTTAGCTTCTGGCATTTTTGAATGATAGATGATGTCTTAACTGTGGCATCAATGCGACTCTTAATTCCCTTGGATGCCAAGTAGCTGTCACTGGAACTGTAGACTACTTTCAGAATCTTTTTTGCCATATCCTCTTTTGAATAAACATGTGTGCTCTTCTCATAGTGTGCGTTGATTTTCAAATAAATTAGTCTTAGACTTTCAGTCAAATGAAACCATTCACACAACTTGTCACTCCTCTACATTATTTGCCGCCAAATTTTTTCTTGTATATACTTCATTGTATTTTTTATATTATCTTTCAATCTATCCTCCAAAGTTTTAATTTTATCATTTGCATTGTGCAGGTCTTCTTTCATTTGTGCACATTTTTTTCTTTCTTCCTCTACTTCCCCTTGCAAATGTTTTTTTTTTTCCTTCCCATGATCCAATAGGTCCTATAATTTTCTCATTTCGGCAGCAGCAAACTCATAACTTTTGTATAATTTTTGAAAACTGGCTCTTTTCTCATCATATTTTTTACTGCTTTTAGCCAGTTTTTCTGTCAGGTCCTTCAAAATTGCATCCATCTTCTTTTGCTCTGCAATTTCTACTGCAGAGCCCAAATTTTTTATCCTTTTCTGTAAATCATTGCACTTGCTATCTGTTGCTTTCCTCCTTGATTTTTCATTTTCCAAGTCTGCTTGTAAATTTTCTATTTGTTTCTCCAGTTTATTTTTTTCTCTCTCCACCTTTAGCAGTGAAAGTGTAGACCACTTCGTTAGTCCTTTTTGACACACAAATTTTGTCCACATTATGTACTTTGGAAAAATCCATTTGGAGGGTGCTAACTTGAAATTCAGAGGGATCTATCTGACTGTGTAGTGGATTTTTATCTTTAGTTGAGGCCGGGGGAAAAACAACCATGAACTCCATCATATCTTTATGTGTGTCATATGTTGGAAATACCATGTTCCTTGTAGGCTGTTCGTTTACAACTTCAGTCAGGGAAACCCTATGAAATGCTTTCTTTTTTTCTTTATTTGCTTTTGTTGTGTGTTCATATTTTTCATAGTAATCACGAAATTGAAAATTTGGGCTTGATGAAGAAATTGAATGTTTGAAAGGTGACACAGGAACACCATAGGCTCCAGTTCCACTTATTCCTGTGGTTTTAACTAATGCTTGACTAGGATTACCAACAACAGTTCCTGATCCTGTCCAACTCCCACTGACACTTTCATGTGTAGTTTTCATAATCTTTTGAGGTGTGTGATCTGAAGCTGCAAATGATTGATTTCTAGTGTCAGTGGCACTTGATATAGGATTCTCAATAGTATGCGATTGAGTATCTACCACTAGTGGCCTCTTGCAAGAGATATTTTGTTGTTGCCCTTGTCCAACACCAAGACAACTAGTATCAGTAGTAGTACCCATGCGAACCCCACCAATCACAGTGGCACTTGACTGAACAATAATAGGAATACTATCCCCAGATTCCCCACCAGTGGTAGTGGCACTTGATTCACTACCAATGGGAATACCATGACGTGGTGGTGGTTGTGGATTTGAACCTGAAACAAATGTAGGTGGACTCTGAGGGTAATGAGTAGTACCTATCGGTGATGAATCTGAAGAATCAAGTCCAATGACTGGTTTATAAGGACCTTTTTATTTTGACCCTGATGGAATTTGTACCTGAAGTGGATACCAAATGCCCTCTCCTCTGGGACCTAGACCACCACATTCAAATCCCATTTTTTCCACAATGCTTTCCCCTTTGCTATATTTGTCTTTCATTGCCTTATGGACTGCACCTAATATTTTAGGGACTGTAGTAGTTGTTTGAGTGGGCTCAACCTCATACTGATCATCATCTTCACTCCTGTCATGTGTTGTTGTGGGATGCTCCATATTCCACAATTTGCTAAACTCTGCATCCTCGTCGATGCTCTCAAATTCTGCACTTGTCTTTGGTTCACCGAGATTCCTCCTCATAGTCCAAAAATCATTTATTTTGGTTTGAGTCCAATAATTCTCTTTACATTTGTGCATAATTGATTTGGGAATAGTTTTCTTAGATGGATTAGCAAATTTTAGATAGAAATTGTAGGACCTCCTATTTTGGATGCCCTGGCCCTCCTCTGTTGTCCTTTGTGTGTGCAATGCCATAATTTGTGATGAAATTTCTTCTGTTGAAATGTTATTGTTAGCTGCAATTTTCTCCATCTCTTTTTTAACCTCATCCCAAGAGTCCATGTTTCTAAGCTTTTCTAGCAATGGTTTACTTTCATGTTGACATAACGTTGAAGAGTTCCCATTTTTCTTAAGCCTTGTTTGAACTACACCGATTGGATCATACTCCCAGAGATCCTCATCACCAAAGTTAAAAATTGTCAAAAAATCATGTGCCACATTGAATGCTTTTCTCTCAAATGTGAACCCTCCACATGAGAAAGGGAAGGAAGGAAATATGCTCTTCTTTTGCTGACCATGGAAGTGCCTATCTATGCTCTCTAATTGTCATACATACTCTAATGCAAATACCCTCTCTGTCACATGTATTGGAAGTCTCTATGGTTTTACTGTCGATCCATAAAACCTTAACACAGTGAATTCTTCCATGAAGAACTAGTCAGCCAATTCTATTTGACTTCTGAGTTGAATGCAATCTCTACAAGACACAAGCAACCTAAGCATTGGAGTGCTTGTAATTTCATTATACATTGGTGCCAAAAAGAAGTCTACAAAATGGTTTTAGTTCTTTTTGTTATCATGCATCCTTATCTTTGGTGTCCAATCATATATTGGACACTCTGTTCTCTTCCCAGTCTTCTCATCAATCTTATAGCTCACAATTTGAAGCTTGTTGGTCTCGAATATTGCATTATACTTGGATAGAAGGAGATAGCACAAGTAGGATGAGAACCTAAATGTCTTACAGGAACCTTTTTTGATCATTAGTAATTGTTTTGCATGGATTTTACAATGTGCTCAATAAAATTATATCTTACTGGCTGACCTACACAATGGATATTATTAATTATTTCAAGAAGGCTTGCACCCACTTCCCTATCATTTTCCAATCCAAGGCAAAATGACAACAAGGAAATAGTATCCCCAACCCATGGAACAAAAATCTTAGAATCATAAGGAGGCTTATGATTGTTAGTGTAGGTTTTTATTTCCTAGTGGGTTATTTATTTTTTCCCTATATTCCTAGGTTTTTTCTACACTTCTTTTAATCTTGCTTAGGTTAATAAATCATGCTTAATTAGGTGAGTGGTTATGAGGTGTCACCTTCCTACATGTGTGCATCCATTTTCTATCTTGGGAAGATACTTGCTATCTTTAGTCCAAGAGATGGTTGCTCTTGATTGGTCGGTATTGCCACCTCTTCCCTCTCCCTGGTCTATAAAAGCATGCTACCTGGCTTGTATTTGGCATTTCTTGATTTTGCATCCTCTTAATGCTATTTTGCTTCTAGCATTTGCATTACTCTCTTGGAGACTAACTCTGTGTTACTACTTTGATTTCGTATCATTTGCATTCATAGTTTAGATATCTATTCATTTGCACTAGTTTTTTGGGTTTATAATCTTTTCAAATTTTATCATGGTATCAGAGCTATTCTATGTGCAAGAGTAGATTTTAGTTTCCATATTTGAGAGATTCGAGGGAGGCTAATAAATCTTATTATAGTTTTTTGAAAAACCTAGTATGCTCTTCTCTTGCATCTTTGGATGATCTTGAGAATCATAAAAGTTTGATGAAATTTTTTTATCGCTAGAGTTTGCACATGTGTTTTATGAAATCTGGGTGATTGCAGCATTTCTGGTTATACTCAAAGCATCTATGGTTGTTCCAACGCATCCAGGAGGCTTGAGAAAGTCAAAATCTAGCTTTCGTTTCACTGAAATCAGAGATCGTCATACACAGTTGCAAAACTAGGGTTTCAAGATCAAATCTGACAACCATCTTGCATATTTGGTGTTTTCAATCAATATTGCAGGTTCTAGCATTCCTTCTCTTGACTTTGGTAGCTGATTCAGCCTTTGCATGTCATTTTTTGGTTGCTGGGGTCATTTTTTGTATCTAAAGTCATTCTATTTACACTGGATCTACATCTTCTATACATAAAATAGACAAACGCCTTCTGGATTTTGTTCGCAGCACAAAAAAACCATCTTGGTATCTTTTAGTTTTTGCATGTAAACTGTATATTTTGCAGAAACGCACTCAGAAAGTTACAATAGGACCCCTCTCCGTTGGCTGTTGCAGTTTTGAAGGCCGTTTTCAAATGCTTCGTTCTTGCTCATACGGACTCCATTTTCCACGAAATTGTTTTTGATTCTCGATATGTTTTTGTTCTCTATGCACTAGTGCAGTCATTTTTTGATTTTGATGTGGATATTTTTTCGAAATTGCAGATTCTCAGTCGTGACACTGCACAGTTCTCATTTTGTGAACTTCGAAGGATCATAACTTTCACATATGACCTCGTATCGAGGTGATTCTTTTTTTGAAAGTGCATGATTTTTCATGTAGATTGCAGTGGTGTTGTTTATTTTTTTTGGATATTGTGCCAAAAGTTCATTCTCATCATATGTTTTTCTTGAGGATTTTGTAATGCATTGAAATCAAGACCACTTAGTATTTATTGCTAGTGGTAGTTGTAAACGCACTAATATAAAGTGCCAAATCATAATTTATTGGGGGGGTCTTTGATTGAGTGAAAAGGGGGGGGGTTGTCTTGATTGTGTTCTCTTCCTTTCGACATTTTTTTTTCTACACTTCTTCATCATGGATCAAACAATAGTGCCTATCCTAACTCCATATAACTACTTTGAGTGGAAATCATGCATGACAATCTACTTAAGGAAAGCTGGATTATATAGGATAACTATGGGGCTTGAAACTGAACCTACTAAAGATGAAGATAAGCCTAAGTGGTTTAACAAATGTGATGAGACATATGGAACATTGTGTTTGTCTATTTTTCCTGACTTGCTCTTTCATATTGAGTCTTTAAATTCACCAAATGAAATCTGGAAAAAGTTAGAAACACTATTTGGCACACAAGATTCAATGAGGGGTCATATGTTGGAAAATGAACTAATTAGTTTAAGTCCAGGCAATTTCAACACAATCCAGGATTTCTTCACTAAATTGAAATTACTAAGGTTGCAGTTAAAACAATGTGGAATTGAAAAGAAAGATGAACAATTGATTCTTAGTATTCTCTCTAAGCTAAATTCAGAATATTTTGTGTTTGTTTCTACCTTCTATGCTACTAAGGGTGCACTTGGTACACAATTTACCATGCCATCTCTAGATGATTTTTGCTATCTCTCTCACTCGGGAACAGGATAAGCTAATTCAGATGGGCACTCTTAAGTCCTCTAAGTCACATGCCCTGGCTGCCAACCAAGGCACAAAAGAATAGAAAGGACAAAGTAGTAATAAAAATAGTAAGGATAAGAAACAAAAGAATAGCAAGGAGAAGAAGGATCAGACATCACTTTCTTTAAAAGAAACTAATGAGACTCAATCTTCCAAGGGTGACAAGCCTAAGAAGGAGAGGGTCCAATGTGCCTATTGTAAAAGACCTGGTCATGATGAACATAAATGTCTGAAGAAACAAATTGATCACTTGACACACATTCTTGAGAAGAATAATATCAGTGTTCTTGAGTCAATTAAACAGAGTTCTAGTGAGGGGTCTAATAAGGCAAAAGAAAATAGCAAGGGGAAAGGAAAGGGCAAGGCCATTGTTGCATTTGCTTCTTCACCATCCACTTGGGTTCTTGATTCGGGCGATTCACACCACATGGCTTCATCTAAGGAAGAATTTGCATCTTTGGAGCCGTGTACTATGCCTTCTATTTTGATGGGTGATGACACTCCTGTTGAGGTGTGTGGGAGAGGGTCTGTTGATGTGAGGGATGGCACATTTGATGATGTTCTTTGTGTGCCCTCATTATCAACTAATCTCCTATCAATATACCAGATCACTCACACAGGTTCAAGCAAGCGGGTTGAGTTCACTCCTGATTCAGTGGAGATTTGTGAGTTGCACAGTGATTCTATAGTTGTAGTTGGGAGAGCAGATCATCAGTCACAACTCTATCTGTTTTCTCACTTTGCTCCTGATCCTCCTTCGACTATTTTGCTCACTCATTCCAATGATGTGAGTAGATTATGGCATGAGCGGTTTGGCCATCTTAACTTCCGCTACTTGCAGCAGCTCAACCAACAGATTATGGTCATAGGGTTGCCTTCAGTTCAGTTTTCAAGTGGTGTTTGCCAAGGTTGCATACTTGGTAAGCATCCTAAGGAAAAGTTTGATAAAGGAAAGGCATGGAGAGCTTCACAAATACTAGAGTTAGTTCATAGTGATTTGATTGGTCCATTCCAGCATCCTTCATTCAGTAGGGCCAGATATGTCCTCACATTCATTGATGACTTTTCTCGATATACTTGGGTGTACTTTCTCAAACAGAAGTCTGAGGTATTTGATCAGTTTCATGACTTCAAAACTTTTGTAGAGAAGCAATCCGGGAAAGCCATCAAAGTTTTGCGCACTGAAAATGGTGATGAGTATGTCAACCATCAGGTTGAGAGCTTTTGCACTTCAGAGGGAATTGATTTGTAGCATTCAGTTCCATACAATCCTTAGCAGAATGGTGTGGCAGAACGAAAGAATAGGTCCTTGAAGGAAATGACGAACTGCATGATTCACTCCAGATCTCTTGCACCATAGTATTGGGCAGAGGCAATTAATTGTGCTTGTTATATCTAGAACTGTGTTCCTCACCTAGCCTTGAAGGGAGTCACTCCTTTTGAAGCTTGGAGCAGTCGGAAACCATCAGTCAAGCACTTCCAAGTTTTTGGTTCTCCTGCATGGGCCCACATTCCTATAGAGAAATGCAAGGCCTTAGATCCACAGAGAAGACCTTGCATATTTGTAGGTTATCCTGATGGTGTGAAGGGTTATCGGTTGCTCCACCCTACTACACATGATTTGTTCATTGAGAGGAGTGTTCAGTTTGAGGAGGGCTCCTCAAGCTCACTTTCTACCACTTCTCCAACTCCTTTTACTTTGGCATTGGAGTCACTTGGGATACATGAAAGCTCCTCTGATGAGTCAGATTCACCTGAGCAGTCTTCTACCTCCACTTCTGATGCAGAGAGTGATTCAGAGGACTCACCTCCTTCCTCTCCTAGTCATCATTCAGAGGTTGATAATTCTCCATCTTTCGGTCCACTTTGGGCTAGACAGACCTTGCAATCTGCAGGTGATTGGGTTGGGGATCCATCAGACACCAGGCAGACTCATTCACAGTTCCAAGGTGCTCCACATGTCTTCATTGCTACTGCCTCAGATCCACAGTCTTTTCATGAGGCTTCTGGTATACCTGAGTGGGATTCAGCTTTGCAGTAGGAGTATAGTTCCTTAATGAGGAACCACACTTGGGATCTCATCGCTCTTCCTAAGGGAAGGAAAATTGTTTGATGTAAGTGGATCTATCAGACAAATTTTGCAGCAGATGGGTCGGTTAACAAGTATAAGGCTCACTTGGTCGCCAAAGGATTCTCCCAGGTTCCTGGGATTGACTACTCTGAGACTTTTGCGCCAGTTGCTCGAATGAATTCCATCCGACTTGTTCTTGCCATTGCTGCAACTAATCATTGGGAAGTGCACCAGATGGATGTGAAGAGTGTTTTTCTTCATGGTGACCTTCAGGAGGAGATCTACATGGAGCAGCCACAGGGGTTCCTTCAGGATTCTTCACTTGTGTGCCATCTTCGGAAGTCTCTTTATGGCCTCAAATAGTCTCCTCGGGCCTGGTATGCCAAGATGGACTCCTTCCTTCTATCAGTTGGGTTCACTTGGTGCCATTTTGATCCCAATGTCTACATTCTGCAACAAGATGATTCACTCCTATTTTTGGTTCTGTATGTTGATGACTTGTTAATCACAGGGAGTTCTTCATCCACTATTGGGGCTCTCAAAACTGCCCTTCATGACAGTTTTTTGATGACTGACTTGGGCTTGTTGCATTACTTTCTCGGGATTGAGATCTACTAGTCTTCTTCTGGGATCACCATCAACCAGTCCAAGTATGCTCTAGATTTGCTCTCGAGGTTTCATATAGCTAATTGTAAGCCTGCTCCAACTCC
This sequence comes from Cryptomeria japonica, assembly GCF_030272615.1. Classification (NCBI taxonomy): domain Eukaryota; kingdom Viridiplantae; phylum Streptophyta; class Pinopsida; order Cupressales; family Cupressaceae; genus Cryptomeria; species Cryptomeria japonica. The sequence goes on along the minus strand of NC_081405.1, from coordinate 688,547,356 downwards.
CTTTCTTTTTGGAGTCAAACTTGAGGCTCAGTGTTCTTCTCCATTTGTTGATGGCACTTTGTACCGAGAGCTTGTTGGGAGTCTCATTTATCTAACTCATACAAGACCTAACATTTCATATGTTGTAGGCATGGTCTCTCGATTCATGCAGGAGCCTCATGAGCTGCATTGGAAAGTAGCCAAGAGAATCCTTCACTACATTCAAGGTACTCATAGTTTTGGGATTCACTACACAGTGGGCATTGAGCTTGACTTGGTGGGCTACACAGATTCAGATTGGGTGGGCGATTCTCAAGATCGCAAATCTACTTCAGGTTACAGCTTCTCACTTGGTTCAGGTCTTGTTTGTTGGTCGAGCAAGAAGCAGTCTGCTATTGCTCTATCTTCTACTGAGCCCGAGTATCAGGGGGCTGTGAATGCTGCCACTGAGGCCATTTGGCTTCAAAATATCCTCACTGAGTTTGGTATCCAAATCAGACAGCCATCAGTCATATTTTGTGACAACCAGAGTGCCATTCAGATCTCACGAAATCTGGTCCATCATCAGCGGACCAAACACATCGAGATCCACATGCACTACATCTGAGAGCTCATCCATGGCCATGTCATCGACCTTCGCTACTGTCTGACTTCCGAGCAAGTTGTTGATATCTTCACCAAACCCTTCACTGAGAGCAAGTTCCTTCATTTGCGAGCTTTGGTGGGGGTGCAGGATGCTTCATCTTCTGGGGGGGCTTCTTCCTCTCACTCAGAGTCCTGACTCTCTCTACTCTTGGGGGGGTCTCTTTTCTCTCTCTTTTTGGGGGAATTTTATGTACATGGGTACCTCATCAGGCTTGATTTGTCAGGACCCATTTCTACATCCACCTAAGCTTCGCTTATGGGGAGGTGTTAGTGTAGGTTTTTATTTCCTAGTGGGTTATTTATTTTTTCCCTATATTCCTAGGTTTTTTCTACACTTCTTTTAATCTTGCTTAGGTTAATAAATCATGCTTAATTAGGTGAGTGGTTATGAGGTGTCACCTTCCTACATGTGTGCATCCATTTTCTATCTTGGGAAGATACTTGCTATCTTTAGTCCAAGAGATGGTTGCTCTTGATTGGTCAGTATTGCCACCTCTTCCCTCTCCCTGGTCTATAAAAGCATGCTACCTGGCTTGTATTTGGCATCTCTTGATTTTGCATCCTCTTAATGCTATTTTGCTTCTAGGATTTGCATTACTCTCTTGGAGACTAACTCTGTGTTGCTACTTTGATTTCGTATCATTTGCATTCATAGTTTAGATATCTATTCATTTGCACTAGTTTTCTAGGTTTATAATCTTTTTAGATTTTATCAATGATTCTGATCCAACACAATACCAATACCACTCTTTATTAGACCTTTGATAAATGAATCTTTTCAACTTGGATCAAGACTCTCATAATTCCCTGCTATCTTTTCAAGGTCAATTTGGATGTTTGAGTTTTGGGCTTCAAATCTTAGGTTCAACAAACGAGCAAATTCTTCCTCGTTTATGGATATAATTTCCTCTTTTGTATTTTTATTGACAATTGCTTTTTTATCTTCATCATAATTTTTGGCACAGACCATGACAAAATCAGGGCAAGGGAATACTTCAGGTAACACCATGCTTCCCAATCCAACATCCAACGATGCGATTTTATATGTTTTTTGTTGTAACATTGGGTTGAAAATAGTAAATTTTGCCTTGGATGCATCTGCTGCCTTACCAAACAATGCATATCTAATATCTATGATACACTTTTCACCATGGATAGAAGGGCCATAAGTATCATGGTATTCATCAATGAAACCTGGTGTTTTAACCAGTTCGGTTAGGTACATTTTGTTCTTCACTTGGCTTCTTGTTGAACTACTGCTTCCCGTTTTCTCCATCACTATTATTGTTAATAATTCAAAATAATGCTAGATAAAAACCTAAAAATGCTAACCTTCAAATTGGACCATGAGATTACCAAAAGCAAAAAAGGTGGGATGTAGGTGTTGTAGATTTTACCCAGAATTTCTATTTCACTAGATTGGCGCAGACAGTCTCTGTTGCAACTTGCATTCCTCAATCTAGTAGTTGTTTCTGAATCTCCCTCGATTTACAGGTTTGTCCATGAAATGAAAGACGATTATGATTTACGAGTCTCTTATTTTGAAAACTCTGAAAAGTAGAAAAGTAAAACCTAAAGGGCAAAATATCTAGAATCATGTTGTAATTTTATTAATTACTATTAATAACTATTCGATGTCGAAGGACAAAATATTTATTACTTCAGTATAAAAGCTTTATAGACTTAATTATATTTAATTAAATTTAAAATGTCCAATTTCGGGCAAAGTTCTCAGAAAGGTGTTCACTTCCCACATTTGGGCCGAAATCCACCCTCAGTCATTGATCTTTGTTCATCCAATGGTCAATGGTACCTATTTTCAGATGAAGTGGGTCCCACGACTTCTTCCATTTTTCTGGCACGTCACCATACTCGTGTCACTTTTTCGGGAAAAGTTCTCAGAAAGTTTTTCACTTCCCACATTCGCCCGAAAATCCACCCTAAGTCATTGATCTTTGTTCATCCAACGGGCGATGGTACCTATTTTCAGATGTAGTGGGTCCCACGACTTCTGCCATTTTTCTGGCACGTCACCATACTCGTGTCACTTTTCAGGTTTGAGGTTTGATTTTTAAGTCTATTTAATCATTTTAAACCTCCACCCGAAAAAAAGATTTATAGACTTAATTATATTTAATTAAATTTAAAATGTCCAATTTCGGGCGAAGTTCTCAAAAAGGTGTTCACTTCCCACATTCGGGCCAAAATCCACCCTAAGTCGTTGATCTTTGTTCATCCAACGGTCGATGGTACATGTTTTCAGATGAAGTGGGTCCCATGACTTCAGCCACTTTTCTGGCATTTCACCATACTCGTGTCACTTTTCGGGTCTGTTTTTTAAGTCTATTTAAACATTTTAAAATTCCGCCCAAAAAAGAGATTTATAGTCTATAGACTATAGACTTAATTATATTTAATTAAATTTAAAATGTTCAATTCCAGGCGAAGTTCTCACAAATGTGTTCACTACCCACATTTGGGCCGAAATCCACCCTAAGCCATTGATCTTTGCTCATCTGACGAACAATGATACCTGTTGAGAACTTGAATGTTGTCAGATGTCGTTGGTCCCATAATAAGAGACATTTAAATTTTAAAGATGTGCAATAGTTTGAGATAACTATTAAATATAATGTTAATATTATTTGTAAAAAATTGAAATTCAAAAATAGTATAAAACATGAAACTTAGTTTCTAGAATAAAACAAATAACTAAATAAAAATATAAATTTTGATATACAATTTGAAAGGTAAAAGTTTAATATAAAAAAGAAAACATTTAATATTAAATCTAAAATATTAATTTAAAGTTTAACAAAATTCTTTGAAAATATGTTTACGATATATAATTTAAAAAAATAGTTTAAAAATATATATAAAAGTTCAACATAAATTTAGTGTATTAATTTTAAAAAATGTGTGGTCCTCAACCTGTTAAGGCGAGCAAATTTGGAAAGTACAAATGCCAAGGTGGCGATTAATTGTTGCAGAAGGAGTTGTCTGCGGTAGGTCGCACGAACGGAGGAAGGGGAGGATGGGAGGAAATCTTTTTCTTGATCTCATGGCATTAATGCCTTATCGTGCACATTCATTACCCGACCTATAAGACATAGGCATAATTTATTACCTTTTGATCTATGTACCAGTTTTTGCTTTGAAGCAGAACAAATCTGTAGTTCATAGAATCGTAGCTTCTATAAGACATTTTTTGCAGGAAGTGCTTTTGAAATTGCAGGTGACCATGGAGGCCAATTTCACACTTCGAACAGACAAGAATTTGGTGCCCTTTCTGGGCAAAGTATCTAATAAACGAATGCAAGGACTGTTCAAGTTTAAGGAGGAGAAGTTGTGGGTGGTAGCTCAACTGATGCTTGCGGAGGAGGTGGCACATATCAGTCACTGGTATCGAACTAACATGGAGGTTTACTCTCTGATTCTGGCGTGGGCCTGTGAATTCGAACCGGAGGTGGAAAAGGTAAAACTCACATTGGTCAAATTGATTGATGGGGATTTTTTTATTAACCTGGATTCAATCTTGGAGTGGGTGGTGCTGGGATTTGGCATTCGAATTAAGGAAGGGGATGACCAGGATGAATTACTTCCTTTTATTCGTGGCCCGGAGGATGAAATCAAATACTGGTGTTGTGAACGTGCCCAAGTGGGGTGGGAAGCGATGAAACTCTTTGTGAAATTAACCAGGGTGGATGAAGTCCTAAAGGCTTTGCATGTGGTGGCAAGGATGGAGGTTGGTAGGAAATTGAGAGATAGGGTAGAAGAAGGAAGGTCCATACATCTATTGGAAAGCTTGGAGGGTGACCCCGACTTCGGGTGTCTAAACTGCATTCCAAAAATGAAAGTTGAAGTGGCAAAAGGGAAAGCCAAAACATCGACCTTCAAGGAGGGAAGGGACTGGGAGGAGGTGACCCAGGGGGATAGTGAGACTGAGTGAGTGGCCTATAGGCAATGAACTAGTTTTTTTGTCTACTTGTTATAAGCTGTGGGCAGTATGGTTTTCTCTCTATCTGCGTTTATGCATGAATGACTGCAAATTTTGTATCTTGAAACTTTTGAATTAATAGAATGAAAAAACCTTTACCGATAAACTTTTGTATCTTGAAACTTTTGAAATTTTGTATTTTGAATGACTATATAGTATATATTTATAAAATTATAATCAACCATAATCAATGTACAAATAATTAATGGAACGAACTGAATTTTTTTTATAGCATTACATAAAAAAGATCACAGTATTAAATTTATTTCCATTGTTTAACAAATAATTGAAATAACGTAGCTCATATACAAAAAGCATTTGAAAGAAATTAATTAATAAAAATGAAATAGAATTATAGAAATTATTTTTATATCCATAAGACTATAAGAGGCAAACTGAAACAAACTGGAATTTGAAAAATTATCATTAATATTTATGCTTATGAAATTTACAATTTTTTCGTTTGAGACTTGAGTCACCCAAAAACTTAAAAGCCAAAATGAGTAAGCCATTGGCACTGAGCCTGTTAGGGTTCAAGGACATAGGGAAAAAAAAAACTACAGGGGGGTGTGGCTAGGGCATAGGTAGTGGATTTGTTTACAATTTTGCCCTAAGAATCTTGCCCTCCTTCCATGTAGAATTCTTCAAACAACATAAGATGAGAGAATTCTTCAATCCACATGTAGTTTGGAAAGTCATCCAAGAGGAACCATTTTTGGAGGAAGTCCCTGCCAATCCATGCCCATTTCTTGTGATGCATCAATTGCTCCGCATTCAGGTTTAGGAGAAACGGTTGCCTGGCCACTGGCACTGCTTGGTCAGGGAGGAGAAGCTTGGATAATTCACTCGCCCAAGGGATCCCCACCCCTACTTTTGCAAGGACAACAAGAGTAATGTCATCTCCAAGGAATTCTTCCTTAAAAACCTTCCTCAATAGCATCAGCATATCCACCTTGTCTCCTCCCAGGTCCAGAAGAGATGCTAAGAAGCGGGATGTAATGTCTGTGTTAACACGGTACCTATTTTCGTTTCACAAAAACTCTCTTCCCAACACCATCCGCATAGCCTCATTGGTGAACAACCCAACCTCATTGCAGACTGATTGGAGGGTTGGGTCTCTAACGGAGCCTAGAAAGGCCCTTTGGTCCTTTGCAGAAATGCTTCTCAAGCGGATGGGAGTGTCCATCTTGAGAAAATAGATTAACAAATTAAACAACCTGAGCCTATAAACCTAAAATACCATGAGCTCCGACGATTTATTTACCAAATGGAAAAGGCTAATTGAAGATGAAAGAAGCAGAGTGAGAGATCGTATATAAATTGTTGAAGATCTTGATTGTAATAATTACTTCTTTAACCATATTAACTACTATAATTTTTTTTTGAATCTTTCGTATCTCTGCAAATCTTTCCCATAAATGCACTATTGTGTGAAAATGGAAACAACTATGACCCAATACCAAATTGGCAAGTATCACATTGGAAGTCATGGGGACAGAGTGGATTTCCGTAAGTGAATAGATATATATTAAATGAACGAAATTATCAATCGTGATTTGTGACATTTGATACGTGTCTATTGAATCCAATTCCATTCTGGGCGGTTTCTGGTGAGCTATGTTCTCTTCAGAAAATTGGGCTGAAATAAAACTTCAGCCATTAATCTACGATCATCGAACGGTTTAAAATCATTGATAAATTTTAGGTATGTGTCACCCTTCACATGTCAAAGAGGTTGCGCTTATTGATACATCGTGCAGAGTCCAGACTCAATGTATTATGTGATGTGATGTACTGATGTGATGTGATGTGCCTTCACTGCCTTGTCTATTAATGGCAATGAATTCATGAAATCACCAATGAATTATATATTGTGTTCGCATTATATGAACCGGCATGGCATTATGTGAACCGGCATGAAGACATAATGATATTGTATGTTGTCATTGATGTCAATATGAGACATGGTGTGAACTGGCACATGTGATAGGTGAATAGAGAGAGGAACCGGCATATGTATGAACCGGTTTATATGCCAAAGTGAAGTGGCATATTTGTTCAAGGTGAACCGGTATGTAGTTATGGGAGCTGGCACATGGAAGCATTGTATGACTACCGGTTGGTAGGTAGCTTCCACTTCGGGGTTTCCGGTTGGAGTACCTCAAGTCTGTGTGACTCAATCGGTGATCTTTGTGTGATGAGTTAGCAGTATGATGGAGGACAGATCGTGTTGTCACGTAAGCTCTGTGCGCATGAAGGATCTTGCATGAAGAAGACTATTCCTATCTACCTCGGGAATGTGCGAAGTCTGTCAAATGGTGAATAACGTGTGATGGGTTATTAGCTGCCAAGAAATCGGTGGATAATGGACAATGGAGAATGTCTTGAGATCGATTCAAGATTGTTGCATTTAATGCAGTATGATTCAGTAGTCAGGATCGAACCGTTTGAATTGCTTAACCTAACAGGTTTAGGGTTTAGGGTTTTTGCTACTGACTTGTATGTTTCCTATAAGGTCGATGTTGTGTTTCTTTATGAGGTTTTTGGAAAAAGCTCTGAGTGTGTATCCAAAAGAAGTGATACGTAATTCTTGCCAGACCAAAGGAGAGAAGAGATACCTGCAAAGTGAATGTGCAGAAGGAAAAGAGGAGCCTAAATGGATCTACATTAGCATTGAATGCTATTAACATATCATTGTAATTCCTCTTGATCTCTAACCACTTTAACAATTGTAAAATCCCCTAATAGGGTAGCCTTATCTGGCTTGATTCAAAATCCCTTAAATCGGGTGGTCTTAACCGGCTTCATTCAAATCCCTTAATCAGGTAACTTGAGGCTAATGAGTTCTGAGAAGCTAGAGAGCTTAGGAGATCCTTTCAGCTATTGAGTTCTTGAAATCCTCTAACAAGGTGACCCTACCAGGTATCCCTTAACCGGGTGATCCCTAATAGGATCGGTTCCTACCAGAACCTATTGTAATGTCCTTAACTGGACAAGGCTCCTAACAGAGTGGACTTCTAAAGAGTTCAAAAAGTAGCTTGTGGGTATTCATCCCCACCGTGGTTTTTCCCAGTTGGGTTTCCATGTGAAAAATATGTGTGTCATGTGAAATGCTTTTGTCTTGTGATGCTTTGTTTTACCTGTTAAGCACATGAAGGTTCTATGTTTTATGCCTATCTATAAAACATATTGAACTCACTGTTGTGAAGATCTGATGGTCAGGTTTACCTGTTTATGCATGAGAATATAATGATACTGTAGTATTGAGCTAAGAGGAAAGCTTATTGAGTGATCGATTCATGACTGATTGAGCTATACTGGATGTTACCGGTTGCACTTTGTTTTACCGGTATCCCTATTTTTCAGTCATTTGGAGTATCTGCTGTCAAACCGGTTTTGGACTATATTTGTGCTTGTACTAATTCACCCCCCTCCCCCTCTCAGTACCGGTTTGGTACTAGTGGTTCATCATTGAGTTATCAATTGGTATCAGAGCGCTCCAGATCCTTTGTGTTGTAAGCTTAACCGCTTGAGGAAAAGATCCTAGTCAAATGATAAAGAGGGAAGGTCCAAAGTTTAACAGGGAAAATTTTGGTATATGGAAAGACAAGATGAAGATATTCATCAAAAGCATGGGTGTTCAACACTGGAGTTATGTTGAAAATGTATATGTTGTTCCTACCAGTACTCTCACCGATGACCAAAAGAGAGAGATACAAGAAAATGGCCAAGTCATGGAAGCCCTCATTAGTAGTCTATCTGACATTGAGTTTATTGATGTTCAGGACAAGGAAAATCCCAAAGAGGTATGGGATGCTCTTGAAAATATATATGGTGGTGATGAGCATGTAAAACAGGCTAAGGAAGAAAGCCTGAGAGGGAAGTTTCAAGACATGCGGATGGTTGAAGGAGAGACCATTCAACAGTATGGAATAAGAATCAAAATAGTTGTTGGAGAAATAAAGAGTGCAGGTGGCAAAATAGAAGATTCCACTGTGGTAAGTAAAGTTCTGAGATCCCTATTGTCGGTCTATGCAATAAGGGTTGTTGCTATTCAGGAGCTGAGATCAATAGACAAGTCTAAGGTTTATGTGGACTCCATCATAGCCAAGTTGATAGCCTATGAGCTGAATAGTTTTGATGGCAGTGTTCAAAAGATAGAATCAGCTTTTAGAGCCTCTGCTATACCTTCTAGAAAAGGAAAAGAGGCTAGCACTAGTGGGGAACCTAATCAGAGCAGAGAAATGAAGGATGAAGAGTTTCTGATGGAATTTGAAGCACTTCTTGCCAGGAAATTCTCAAAAGGAACTGGTAAATACAAAGGTAAGCTACCTTTGAAATGTTTCTCTTGTAACTGGATAGGACATATTGCTATGAATTGTCCTAATAGTGACAACAAGGATAAACCGGAAAAGTTCAAGAAATTCAAAGGAGGAAACCAGAGAAACTATTTTGTGGTAGTTGATGAAGGTGTCACAGATGAGGAATCAGAAGATGAAGAGAATGAAGACATTGTGTTTGTTGTTTTAAAGGAAGATGTGGTAGACAAGAAGGCTCTTGTCTCCAGGTTTGATGATTCCAATGAGTGGATCATTGACAGTGGTTGTTCTCACCATATGACTGGTGACCAGAGCAAGTTTCTATCCTTAGAGGAGTATGATGGTGGTGTGGTTCACTTTGGCAATGATGCACCATGCATGGTCAAAGGCAGAGGGTCCATCTCTTTGAATGGAAAGAGTAGTGCTGACAATGTGTACTGGGTTGATGGTCTCAGAAACAACCTTCTAAGTGTTTCCCAGCTAAATGACAGTGGCCTCACTCTGCAATTCAAGAATGGAGTTTGCAGAATCAAAGGTAAAGATTGTAAATTGGTAGCCACCGGCATGCAAACTAAAGGTAACCTATTTCATCTGAATGCAAATATAAGTACATGTCTTATCGCTAAGCTTGATGATAGTTGGATATAGCATAGGAGATTCTGCCATGTGAACTTTGACAACATTGTGAAGGCTAGTAAGATCAAGGCAGTTAGAGGGTTGTCAGTGCTGAGCAAACCAGATAATACCTTGTGTAGAGAATGTCAATTGGGGAAAATGCCTTCCTCAACCTTTAAAGGTAAATCTTTCACTGCTGAAAACTTGCTTGATCTTGTGCATACTGATTTATGTGGTCCTATGAAAACTAGAAGTGTGCAAGGTGATAGGTACTTCATGATTCTCACTGATGACTGCTCAAGAATGATGTGAGTCACATTCTTGAAAGACAAGTCTGAAGCTTTTGGGAAATTCAAAGCTTTCAGACCATTAGTGGAGAAGGATAGCGGTAAAAGGATCAAGTGTCTCAGAACTGATCAAGGAGGGGAATTCACTTCCAGTGAATTCAACAAGTATTGTGAAGAATTTGGCATCAAGAGATAGCTGTCTGCCCCCCAGACTCCACAGCAGAATGGCCTAGCAAAGAGGAATAACCAGACAGTGGTTGAAGCAGCTAGAACCATGTTGATCCAAGGAAAGGTAGCTCACACCTTTTAGAGAGAAGTGGTGAGCACTGCAGTCTACACTATGAACCGGGTACTCATCAAAAAGGGTAAGGACAAAACTCCTTATGAGTATTGGACCGGTAAGACACCTGTGGTTAACTACTTTAAGGTATTTGATAGGAAATGTTACATCAAGAGGAGTGAACATCAGGGCAAATTTGAAGCTAAATGTGATGAGGGAATATTTCTAGGATATTCCACGAAGAGTAAAGCTTTCAAGTGCTACAACAATAGGACTCAGAGAATTATGGAAAGCATCAATGTAAGAGTTGATGAATCCTCAGAGAACACCAAGGAAACCGATAGTGAGAAAGCTATAAATGAACTGGTTGCAACCTTCTAGGAACCAGTTGTTAGCCAACCAAGTACCAGTAACAGTGTCCCTGAACTGGTGAATGTTGATACTGATGAAGATGAGGATGAAGAAGAAAAGCAAGAAGAACCAGTTAAGACCATTTCTCGATATGTCAAGTTGAATCATGATCCCAAGTAGATCATAGGTGATAAGGATGCAGGAATCCTTACTAGAAGAAAGATCAGAGAAAACTCATGTATGATCTCTGAATTTGAGCCTAAGTCATTCAAAGAGGCTCATAAAGATGAAGAATGGATCAAGGCAATGGAAGAGGAACTTGATCAGATAGAAAAAAATGGTACATGGTCCTTGGTACCCAGACCTGAGCATAAAAATATCATTGGCACCAAATGGGTGTTCAGAAATAAGTTGAATGAGGATGGCACAATGATTAGGAATAAAGCCAGATTGGTATACAAAGGATATGCTCAAGAAGAAGGAGAAGACTATGGAGAAACCTTTGCTCCTGTGGCCAGATTGGAAGGAGTTCGTATGCTTCTTGCATATGTAGCTTTTAAGAGGTTCAAGGTATATCAAATGGATGTAAAATCTGCATTCCTAAATGGTGTACTTGAAGAGGAGGTGTATATTGAGCAACCAGATGGGTTTGCCCTATCTGAAGATAGTGACATGGTATGTAGGCTACATAAAGCATTATATGGTCTAAAGCAAGCACTTAGGGCATGGTATGAGTGCCTACATTCCCATCTTGTGAAGATTGGATTTGAGAGAACAAGTGAAGATAGCAATATCTACTTGAAGTCTGAAGGAGATCAGATCCTGATCTGTGAAGGTTTTGTTGATGACATCATCTTTGGTGGAGATGACAAGATGAGTCATGAGTTTGCTAATGAGATGAAGAAAGAGTTTGAGATGTCACTCATAGGGGAGATTAAGTTCTTCATTGGACTGTAGATCCAACAGATGGAAGATGGAATCTTCATCACTCAGTCCAAATATGTCAAAGAGGTGTTGAAGACTTTTGGCATGGAAGATAGCAAACCGGTTGGTACACCGATGGTGACCAGTTGCAAATTGACAAAAGAGGATGATTCTGCACTGGTTGATGAGAAGGAATACCGATCAATGATTGGTAAGTTGCATTATGTAGTGCATAGCAGACCAGATATTGCACATGCAGTTGGCATTACTGCAACATTCTAAAAGAGTCCAAGAGAATCTCACTTGATTGCAGTCAAGCAGATTCTTAGGTATCTGAAGGGAACGGTAGACTATGGATTGTGGTACCCATACAACAATAATTTCAATCTGAAAGTGTTCACAGATGCTGACTGGGCAGGCAATGTGGATGACCGGAAAAGCACAACCAGTGGTGCATTCTTTATCGGTGGTAGACTGGTCTCATGGATGAGTAAAAAGCAGAGTTGTATCTCTCAGTCTACAACAGAAGTGGAGTATGTTGCAGCTTTCATGAACTGCACTTAGACAATCTGGATGAAGCATGTACTAGAAGGCTTCAAGATCCCTATATCTGAACTGGTAAGTATATTCTGTGATAACACAAGTGCTATCAATATATCAAAGAATCCAGTTTTACATTCTAGAACCAAGCATTTTGAGCTTAAGTATCATTTCTTGAGGGAAAAGGTTCAGAATAAAGAGATTGCACTGGAGCATGTGTCCAGTAAGGAGCAGTTAGCAGACATATTCACCAAGCCTCTCCCAAAGACAACATTTGTGCATTTGAGAGGTGAATTAGTGGTCTTTCCCCTTCAGGAGGTGAACTAAAAGTGATTGTTCCACATCAGTCAGGTACTAGAAAGACAATTTTTTGGTTGATTGGTGTGTTGAAGGATGCTACTCCTCAGGGGGAGCAGCATGATGAAATAGTGATGACAGTACCTCCACTTTGGCATTGTTGTCAAAGGGGGAGAAGGAGTGAAGCGAAAATATATCTGTAGCAAATGGGGAGAAGATGTGAAGCAGAGAAGATATCTTTTGTATATTGCCATCAATGCCAAAGGGGGAGATTGTTGGCATTATGTGAACCGGCATGGCATTATGTGAACCAACATGAAGACATAATGATATTGTATGTTGTCATTGATGTCAATATGAGACATGGTGTGAACCGGCACATGTGATAGGTGAATAGAGAGAGGAACCGGCATATGTATGAACTAGTTTATATGCCAAAGTGAAGTGGCATATTTGTTCAAGGTGAACCGGCATGTAGTTATGGGAACCAACACATGGAAGCATTGTATGACTACCGATTGGTAGGTAGCTTCCACTTTGGGGTTTCCGGTTGGAGTACCTCAAGTCTGTGTGACTCAATCGGTGATCTTTGTGTGATGATTTAGCAGTATGATGGAGGACAGATCATGTTGCCACGTAAGCTCTATGCACGTGAAGGATCTTGCATGAAGAAGACTATTCCTATCTACCTTGGGAATGTGCGAAGTCTATCAAACGGTGAATAATGCTTGATGGGTTATCAGCCGCCAAGAAATCGGTGGATAATGGATGATGGAGAATGTCTTGAGATCGATTCAAGATTGTTGCATTTAATGCATTATGATTCAACGGTCAGGATTGAACCGTTTGAATTGCTTAACCTAACAGGTTTAGGGTTTATGGTTTTTGCTACCGACTTGTATGTTTCCTATAAGGTCGATGTTGTGTTTCTTTTTGAGGTTGTTGGCAAAAGTTGTGAGTGTGTATCCAAGGGAAGTGATACGTAATTCTTGCTAGACCAAAGGAGAGAAGAGATACCTACAAAGTGAATGTGTAGAAGGAAAAGAGGAGCCTAAATGAATCTGCATTAGGATTGAGTGATGTTAACAGATCTGTAGCGTCAAAAATTGTACGCACTTGCTAAAGTGGTACAATTTCACACTTGGTTTAGCTCCCGCCTTGGTGCATCTTGCACTTTGCATTGCATTTTCCTTTAGCACTTAATTAATCAAATTAATTAGGTCTAAGGTCCTATTTCATCATCTTCCAGTTGGGCCCTTTCATTAAAGTGTGCCCCTTTCATTTTATTCCTCCAATACATCATTCAATCAAAAACCCTAATTAGGTCCTATTTTGAACTTGGGGGCTTGATTTCGGGGGTCAAAACATCTCAAAATCACCCGTAACTTCGGAATTCTCTCTAAAATTATCATATCCGACGACCTTGAAAATTTGGTGAAAAGTTGTCGGGACCATGGCGCCCGGAGTGCACATGGTCCCCGACATTTTTCCCGAAATTTTAGGAGCACAATCTAATCATAAAATAAAGCTTAACCCCAAGAAATTGGTGGGAGATTCAATCTCTAGGTCGGCCAAAAGTTGAAATTAAGACCTAGGGTTTCATATATAAGAGCTCTCTTTCTTCATTTGAAAGGATCCAGAATTTTGGCCGAAAGGACCTTCTACGCAGCGAAAGAGCAGATCTTTGAAGACTTCAACAACATTCAACATCCATCCATCAAGCATTGATCAATTTCATTCATCCATTTAGGGTTTTGAAGACATTGAAGAGCAATAGGGGATCACCAACTGAAGATTGGCTTGTACCCCTCCCTTGGGGTTGGGTATGATTTCATGTTGTTTTCATGTCTTTGCATAATCCTCATTATATTATTTGTATTCATGCTTTAGATCACTTTGCATCTTGATTTGGAGCATTTACATTATCATTTACAAGCAATTAGGGTTTACTTTCTAGGTTGCTCTAGTTTGCTTACTTGCATTTTAGGATCTTGCACACACACAAGGTCTGCACACACACTACTTTTACAATACAACTTGGCTATTCGTGGAGGTGGAAATCACCAAAGCGGGGGTTTGACTAAGGCAAAACCCTATATAGCCGCTTACCATACCTTTTCAGATATAAGTGCAGATTTTGGGATTCGGACGACGCCGGAAATTGCAGATCCGGCAGAAGCAGACAGAAACTGAGCCACACACCAAATTTTAGGGCAAAAGACCAGAACAGGGGCGCTGGGCGCCCTGGTCCTTCTGTTAGACAACAAGTTTCAGCATTTCCAACAGCTTTTCAGGTTGCAAAACAGCAGTTTCAGGAGCAGAATTAGGACAGTGGCGCCTGCGCCCCTGTCCCGAACATTTTCACTCAGATTTTAACTCTAGGTACACATCTGCATTCTTGTCTTTGTGTTTACAGCTTTCCATTGTTTAATTTCAATTCTGCAATCTTGTTATTAGTTCACACTTGCACTTTGGGGTTAGGAATTGAACTTGCATCATTTTATCTTTCAATTACAACAAAGGAATAGAAACCCTAATAGGTAGCCTGTGGCTCTCTCTTTAAAAAGAAGTAGCCAATTGTGTGATACCTCTAGGCTCTTTCATATTCCACAATATGTGTCAAAAGGTAGGATTAGGGCATGTTAGCCTAGTCTCGCTTTTTCTCCCTACACATTTTGGTGAACCCGACGTGAAACTTATTATTGCTTTATCTTGCATTGCATTTGTTAGATCTAGATCTAGATTTAGTGTGTTTCGTTTAAGTTTCATTTTCATTTTAAAAAAAAAAAAAAAAAGAGGGAAAAAAAAGAGTGTGTTTCTTTGTTTCTTTGCATTGTGTGTTTAAGTTTTATGCAATTTTTATTTCAAAATGTCAGATTTTTATTTGCAAGATGTTCATATTTATGGTGATGTATGCAATTATGTTGATTATGAGTATAGCCAAGATGAATTAGATGAGGCTTTAGATGAGTTTTTGAACCCTAAAGATACCAAACCTTCATTTTACCAAAAACTCATAAACATTGTTACTATGCCATTTCGTTGTGATGAGAAAGATAAGTCGAATGATTCCTCTCAAGGGTACATTCCTATCAACTCTTCCACTAAATCTAGTAACATGGTTGTTTTCAATGATCCCCTCTATGAAGAGATGTCTCCTTTTGAATCAAAAGATAAACCTTTTAATAGATATGATCATGCTTTGTTGGATGATGCTCTTGATGACTTTGTGGCTTTATCGAAATATTTAAACAAGAACAAAACTTCTAAATTAGTTAACATGATAAACCTGAAAGAGAATAATAAGCCTCTCTTTGAAGTCCAAGGTGCTTATCCTTCTCCCACCTTTCAAGTTCCTAAATCACCTCTCCTTACTGTCCAAGGAGGGTATGGTCATGATTCCTTTCTTACTCCGAATAAACCTATCATCACTGTGCAAGGAAGAAAACCTATAAGTCCTTATAGTTATGCCAAGCAATTAACTAGAGAGAGTTATAATGCGGTTGCCCATACTTATAATACTAGAAATAATAGGCAGCCTAATCCTCCTCCAGTTACTCCAGTTTCTCTTCCTAATCCTCAACCAATTCTTCCGCAAGCTCCACATATTTCACAAGTTCTTGGTAAGGAATATGATCTCGTAGAACAACATAAAGTTACCCCTGCTAAGATATCCCTTTGGGATTTGATCCAAACTTCTTCCGCTCATCATGGAATGTTACAAGATGCCTTGGAAGATTTGAATGTTCCTCCACCTAATACATCTGTAGACGTATAAAAATGACCACATTCCTAAATGAATATTTTATGTTCATTTTTCTATTTGATTAAATCCAATTTAATTAAATTATCCACATTCTTCTATTTTATTAAGTAAATTACTCAATTTATTTAAATAAAATTCACTATACTATTTAATGAATAAATCATTTTATTCAATTAAATCCCCCTAGCCACTTTTAATTAAATTCAAATTTAATTAAATAGTTATCCTAAATTGAATAAATCTAATTTATTTAATTTCTCCAAATTGCAACCAGATTGAATGAAAATCAAATAATTCAATTAAAACCTATTATCCCCTCATCCACTTGCAAAATCCCAAACCCCTTCCTAACCCCTTCTAGAATCTTCTAATCGATTCTAATTAACCTAACCCTCCTCTAAACTTTGTCACATCCCTAAGCAAAGGGAGGTCACTTCTCAAATGGCCCAAAGTCTTGGATAACCATTGAAGGTTTTCAACCTTCAACCACTAAAACCCTAAAGTCTTTGAAAACCATTGAAGGCTTCCAACCTTCAACCACTTAATCCACAAAGTCTCCAATAACCATTAATGGTTATTTCAAACCCTCCCACATGGTTAAAACATTTGTTTTGACTCAACCTCTATCCAACCCAAGGGTCTCATCAGGTTATTAATGCTTTGACCATGATTATCTCTTAATCATTTGCACAAAGGTTTATCCTTGGATTAGATCCTAATTCAGTGGGTAAACCTAAATTAGACTTGACCCTTAGCCTTTAGATAACCATGAGGTCTTCTCAGGCCTTTAATGCCTCCAACCTCTTCTTTCAACCCAATCCTATGTTGACACTTGTCACCATATCATTGGTGCCAATTGTGCACATGGATCCCCAACTTTCAAACTTGGCCCTTGATTAAACCTTTCAATCCTAACCATCCATTGCCCTGTTTGTGCTATAAATAGAGCTCTCATTCCTCCATTCTAAACAATCATCTTTCAAATTTGAAGCATCACACTTATGCTCAAATTCTTTCAAGCTTTCATTTCATATATGCTCATTTAGCCTCTTTTAGATCATAAATTAGACTAATGTGCATGCTAGAGTAATTTATTTATCATTTTAGCTCAATCATAGACTAAATATAGTATGTTAGGATAGTATTCATACTAATCTTGTCATCTTATAGTTAATTTATTGCATTTTAGCATCATTCATAGCTTACAACACATCTCATACTAAAATCAATCAAAAGCATCTCTCGTTCTCATATTTGCCATCCCTAAACCATTTTGCTCAGTGATCTGAGAGCAAAAACGTTGGTTTGAGGGACATTGTGAGATAGAGAACCATGGGACCCTCCTTGGGAAGCTGAGTAACGCTTCGTTACTCCATAGCTTGCATCAAGAAGTCCTGTGTGTGTGTGTGGATTGGTATTTTACGTATTTTTCACATTTTAAATTCTAACAACCCACTTTTCCCACATACAACATCTAGTAATATAGTGTCTTTGGTTAACTCTGTGATGAATCCTAAAGCTCAAATTGTGTTTACTCAAGATGAATTGCCTACTAGTGAAATTCAACATCAATATGATCCCTTGATGATTGTGGTTATCATAAATGACACTGCTATAAGACGAACACTGGTAGATAATGGCTCTGGCCTTAATGTGTGTAGCATTAATCTATTGCATAAGATGAATGTGGATACATCCCTTATTGAGCCTGACTCTCGTCCCATTCGAGGTTTTGATAATGTGGCTAAATCTTCATTAGGTATTATCACCTTACCCATCACGGTGGGACCTGTTACTTTGCCTACTCCTATCCATGTTATGTCGGGAAATCTAACATACAACTTGTTATTAGGGAGACCTTGGATTCACAGTATGCAAGCTGTCCCCTCTACATTGCACAGACAAGTTAAATTTATTTACAACAATAAGACATATACCTTGATAGGTGATACTAATTTTCAAGCTTGTTTGCAAACATCTACTTCCAAAGGGAGTTCTTCTAAACCTTCCTCTTCTAGTGATGACTCTTTAAACAAGATACCTATGGACGAATCATCATCCTTTGATAATCAAAATTCTTTGGATGAGCCTAAAGTTCTTGAAGAAGATTCTTCTCAACTTGAATCTACACATGAGAAGGCTTTTGATCCTGAGAAGGTTCTCGCAGAAGACGATTGGGGATCTCTTGATTTTAATCCCACCTTTGTAGGTGAGTATAGGGTTCCTCCTAGAGAGCTTAAAGTTAAAAAGAAGGAAGAAACTAAAAATCAATCAATCTTACTTGAACCTATGAACAATAATTTTGTGGCCGCTTCTCAAACTTCTTCTCCTCACACCTCTAATTCTGAAGGATTTGATTCTTTGTCTTATGAAAAACCACCTTCTCTTTCTGAAATGGCTAATCGTTATGGTCATGGTTTTCATATTTTAGCTAAGTATGGGTATAATGGAAATGGTTGTGGCACTCATGAACAAGGGATAAAGGTTCCCCAAGGGAATATTCTTTATGATGAGACCTTTGGACTTGGTTATAATCCCTACAAGCGCACTAAAGCTTCTAAGAGACCATGTATTAGTGTTAATGTTATTTCTACGTCTCTACCAATGAGACACCCTGAGTATATTGATGGGGATCCTTCGTGTGCCTATGCTTTGGATGTCTTTCCTACCGATGATGCTTTAGCTGAGTTTTTAGGAGAATATGATACTCTTCCTCGTTATCATTACAATAGGGGATTTCCTTATTGTTTCAACACTGAAGCTTATTTTGGAAGAGAGATTGATAATGATGAGATTGTGGAAGAATTCCCTCAGTTAAAGGATACTCCTCAACAAAGTAATCTTCTCATAAGTGACACCATTGATGTTAAGATGGATCCTTGCAATGAAGAAAAAGTTATTAAAATTGGAAAGTGTTTGGATGAAGAAGAACAAAAACAATATGCAGATTTATTGCATGAATTCCCTGAGATCTTTGCTTGAACATACTCTGACATGCCTGGTATAGATCCTAAGATTGTTACTCATAATATTGTCTTAGTTCCCGATGCTAAGCCTGTGAAACAAAAGATTCAAAAAATGAATCCTAAGGTAGCTTTGCTTGTTAAGGCTGAGATTGAAAAATTATTGGAGGCTGGATTTATCCACCCTATTGATTATTCCCCGTGGATTTCAAATATTGTCGATGTGGCTAAATCAGATAATAAAATAAGAATGTGTACCGACTTTCGAGATTTAAATAAGGCTTCTTTAAAAGATGATTTCCCTCTCCCAAACATTGACATGATAGTTGATTCTACAGCAGGACATGCTTTGTTATCCTTCATGGATGGTTTTTCAGGATACAATCAAATTTTCATTAATCCTCAAGATCAATTCAAAACTGCTTTCACCACTCCTTGGGGTACGTTTTGTTGGGTAATGATGCCTTTTGGACTTAAAAATGCCGGTGCAACTTATCAACGAGCGATGACCCTTATCTTTCATGATTATATTCATAAGATTTTAGAAGATTATGTTGATGATATTTTAGCCAAATCCATTCTCCGTATAGATCATATTAAGATCCTTCATCAAATCTTTGAAAGAATTCGTAAATATCACATGCGCTTGAATCCCTGAAAATGTGTTTTCAGTGTGGATAGTGGAAAACTATTAGGATTCATAGTTTCGCATCGTGGGATTGAGGTGGACACTAAGAAAATAGATGCTATTGTCAACATGCCACCTCCTCGAAATGTGTCTCAACTCAAAAGCTTACAAGGAAAGATTCAAGCTATTCATAGGTTCGTATCTCAACTTGCGGATCATACTTTTCCTTTTACTGAACTTCTCAAAAAGAATATCACTTTTCAATGGAACGAAGTTTGTCAGCAAGCATTTGAAGATTTAAAAGTATATTTGGCTAATCCTCCTATCCTTCAACCTGCCGAACCTTCTAAGCCCTTTCTTCTTTATACAGTTGCTTCCTCTCATGCTCTCACAGCATTATTGGCACAACATGATAAAGATGGTAAGGAGTGTCCGGTTTATTATATAAGTCGTACCTTACTCGATTATGAGACCCGATATTCTTTGATAGAAAGACAATGCTTGGCCTTGGTGTTTTGCACTCAGAAATTGAGACATTATCTTTTAAATTCAGAAGTCCACGTCATGGTAAAGTTTGATCCTTTGAAGCATCTTTTCTCTAAAACTAATTTATCAGGACGCCTAGCTAAGTGGGTTATGATGTTAACTGAATTTGACCTTAAATTTGTTTCACAAAGAGCAATTAAAGGGCAAGCATTGACTGATCACTTAGTTGAGGCCCCTTCACCTTTCTCCTTCCCTAACCCTGAGTCTTTTCCCGATGACTTCATTCTTTGTATAGGGAAAGATGAAACTTGGGAGTTGTACTTTGATGGCTCTAAGTGTCGTACGAGATCGAGGGCAGGTGTTGTTCTAATTTCTCCCACAAAGAAATCCATTCCCTTATCTTATCGTCTCAATTTCCTATGTACCAATAACAGGACTATATCAAGCAAAACAAGACAAATTATCACAATATAAAGACCTTGCTATCTCTTTGTTACAAAAATTCGATTCTTATACCATGGAACCTATTCCTAGAAAAGATAATCAACATGCGGATGCAATGGCATGTGTGGCTTCTCTTGTATCTCTAGAGGACCCTGTGGTTGATCTTAAATTTGTTATTCACAACCTTATTTCTCCAGCTATTGTAGATGATTCTAGCTTGGTGACATGTTGTGACTTTATAGACTCAGATGAATGGTATTCGCATATCATAAGATACTTGACCGATGGTACCTTTCCTGATTCCGCCAATAGGAACACTAGGGCTAGAATCCGCAAGTTGTCCGCTAGATATATCGTTCTTTCTAATGTTCTTTACCGAAGGGGTTATAACGGT
This sequence comes from Cryptomeria japonica, assembly GCF_030272615.1. NCBI lineage: Eukaryota > Viridiplantae > Streptophyta > Pinopsida > Cupressales > Cupressaceae > Cryptomeria > Cryptomeria japonica. Next base: position 688,526,441 of record NC_081405.1, on the reverse strand, counting down.
CTTCTCCTTCACTGTCTTAACAAATTGGAAATCCCTATTGCTCTTGAAGAGGCACATTCAGGTGCCTATGGGGGGCATTTTGGAGGCAAATCCTTGGTTCAAAGATTGCTTCGTATGGGATACTATTGGCAAACTATGCAGAAGGATTCTTTTTCATTTGTTAAGAAATGTCATCAATGTCAACAACACAATAATCTGATTCATGCTCCTGCCCAAGAACTTCGTTTTCATGTAGCTTCTTGGCCTTTCTCTGCATGGGGGTTGGATCTCATCGATAAAATCTCTCCTCCTTCATCTCAAGGACACACTTTCATTATAACCACAACAGATTACTTTACAAAGTGGGTAGAAGTTGTTCCCCTTCGCTCTACTACTGCTGAAGTGATTTGTTGATTTCTTCTAGAAAACATTATTTCTCGATTCGGGATACCTTCCACTATAATCTCAGATAATGGGACATCATTTAAGAACAAGGACGTGAAGAAATTCCTTGAGAAATATCATATCAAACATCGATTTTCTACACCATACTATCCTCAATCAAATGGTCAAGCTGAATCATCCAATAAGATAATTGAACAAATTCTTCGCAAAACCGTGAATAAGCATGGTAAGGATTGGAGTACTCAGCTAATCTATGCTCTTTGGGCCTACCGAACAAGTGTACGAATTGCTACAGGAACTACCCCTTATAATCTTGTTTATGGTGCTGATGCTATTATGCCTTTAGAGTTAGAGATTCCATCACTTAGAGTTTCTCTCAAAGGTATAGTAGATGATGACTCTTATAGAGAACAAAGACTTCAACAGCTTGAGATGCTTGATGAACAGTGTATAAATTCTCTTGAGCATATTCAAGCGTATCACAAAACTCTACAACGAAGCTATAATGATAAGGTTATTCAACGTTCCTTCTCAGTAGGTGACTTAGTTCTCTATGAGAATCAACGCAATGTGAATACCTTACCTGAAGAAAAGGGAAAATTTAGTCCTAATTGGCTTGGACCGTATATTGTTATTGAAGATTATGGATCAGGTGCTTACAAAATAGCGGATGTAGATGGTGCGCCTCTTAAAGAACCTATAAATGCTATGCACTTGCGTAGATACTATGCTTAATTCCTCATTCCTTATCTTTCATTTTCTTTTCACTTCTTCAAAATTGGATAATATGTTAGCATATCTTTGTTAGAGCAAATAGAATTAAATGATATTTTGTTTAATCTATATTGCTTTGTTCTTGACAAGCGTGTTTCTTTACTCTATAGTTTGTCTTGAATTCATTTATGTAAATTTACATTTCCATTATGCTGACATATTATACAATGTCTTTATGTGTTAAGTAGAATTGTATCATGTTGTGTTTAAGTTTAAATTAAATCACATTAGTTATATGATTCTTAGGCTTAACACATATTTCTTCTCTATCATCAATGTAGTACTTGATTAAATATTTTATTTTAATTAAGTCACACATGTATCAATTTAATCATGGAGCATTGAGAAATCAATCACATGGAAATTAAATTCAGAACATACATGTACATCTACCAAATGTATTAACTTTAATCAAAATATACATTGTTTTAGGCATTAAAGATAACACGTTTGAGACAAAGAGAAGCATATATATATATATATATATATATATATATATGTGGATCATGTTTTCATATACAAAAGTAGGTCACTATACATCCAAAATGTGACCTATCCTACATCATGAGATCATCTCCCATCCCTAGGGCTAGTGATTGGAGAGTGACGACTAGACGCTCCCTCCTGATCCGACCATGAAGGTGGACCCATAGGTGTATAGCGTGATATAGACTGTAAATGACTCCAAGAGGAACTCCTACGATCCCTATCCATAAGGATCACATGATACGAGGTAGCCTCGGCCTGAGCTACTACTAGGTCACACTGTGCCCGCTGAAGGTTCTCTGATAGAACTCTCTCTCTCTCTCCCTCCATATTTCCACCTATACTCAAAATGGGGAAAACAAGTCCTCATGCCGACCCGCGTTCCCCTGAGGCCTATAAGCAACCTGTGAGGAACTAGGGATCTGTGCCATCATGGAAATATCTGTCACTGCATGCTGGATCAAGGAGCACCACTCCTGCACATTAGCTGTAGCAGTAGAACAGATTTTGTATTAGTACCATTCTATATCATCAAAACATTAATCAATCAATATAAACCTACTATACCTGGATCTCCCTCGCGCCAGTAGGGATCGTGATATGGTAGCATCTGTGACTGGGAACTACTAGGCTCCCCATGCTCAAATGATCTGTGCACAATGGGTACAGGTCTCCGTATCGCCTTGTGTTCCCCCTTTTGGGGAATATGAGGAGGATCCAAGGCTATGGTATCATCTCCTGAATGGTGGGGAGCTACATCTAACTCCTTCTCATCATCTCTATCCTCCTCCTTTGCATCATCCTCATCCTCATCTGCATCCTCACCCACATCCTCATTCTCCTCATCATCATCTCTATCTGTGTCATCCTCCTCTCCTTCCTCCTCCTCCTCAGCACTAGGCTGATCTCCTATGGGTGGATCAAGATCTCCTGCCTCCTCATGATCCTCTCCCTCCTCTGGCTCCTCTGATCTAGATCCCTGATCCTCATCTCCGTCTCCATGTCTCCATGGACCTAGATGGCCTGTCGGGTAATCTGGTGGAAAGATAGGCCCTGGGTATGTCCTCACAAACCATGAGAGATACATGTGTTGTGCTCTAGGATCTATGGAGTAATCAGTGACCACATCCTAATCGAACCCCTCTATATCTGTAATCTCGATATCATCTGTTGTAGGTCTCGCTACTACTCTGGGTCTGGGAAGGACTCGTGAGTGTCGAGTATAGATAGGTACATTTGCTGGAACACACTGCTCTAGCCCAAACTGCCTCCGTACTTGGTCAAAGTATAATGGGACTATGATATGTGAGTATCGTCCTCTCAGTAGGTGGTTCCTCTGTAAGCATGCTAGCTGCCTCTCCATTCCATCCCATCTGTGCATCCATAGATATGGTCTCCATACTGTCACCTCAGCTGTCAATCTATCGAATGTCACTCTCCAATATAGTAGATCCCCAAATCTCCACTCGCCGGTAAGTGGATAGGCAAACACCCTAGGTCGCTCGCTAGCCACACTCATCGGATAGCCGACGGGCCTGGTGCATGTAAAGTGCTCAAATATCCACACTTGCAGAAGTGTGCATGTCATCAAGCTACAACACTGTCCAAACACATACTCCTCGAGGTCATGATAGAGATGTGCAAGCATACTCCAACCCCAAGCATATACTCTTCTATGTCTCTCCATACCCTGATGCACCATGTGAGACCCCCATGCATGTGCGTACCTTGCCCATTAGGGCAGACGGCTAGTGCAATGATGGCAATCATAAGACGTCTCACAAGGGGCACCTCTCCTGTAGGATGTAAGAGCCAACTGATCATGATGCGACCTCTCATCTCACTCGGCATGACTCTCCCTATGCAGTATATCTGCTCCCTCTGATGGTCCTCTACTGACCGATCGGTCGCATATGTCATGGTGGCTCCTCTAACAGGTAGGCGAAGTATGTGGTACACATCCTCAAGTGTAACTGTCATCTCTCCTACTGGGAGATGGAATGTACATGTGTCAGGATCCCATCGCTCCATAAGTGCCATCAACATCGCAGGATGGAATCGAATGGCCGGCATGAGGATCACATACCATAAACCCACTATCGATAAGGTATCCCTCTTTGCCTGAGTCAGTCAGGGAATCTGATCTTGCAGACTGCGAAGAATCTGCCCCGTAGTGTGCTCTCTCATGTATGGGAGATCCTGCAATGCAAAAACATCAGAATAATCAATACTCAATCATCAAAATCATCTACACAAAAAACGAAAAACTGTTGAACATCGAAAGCTAACCCTGACACCCCTTACCAAGTCCTGATTGGGACCATGGCGCTCTGTCAGGGACCATGGCGCCTTGTGAGGACCATGGTGCCCTTCAGGGACCATGGCGCCCTGAGAGGACCATGGTGCCCCACAGGGACCATGGCACCCTGATAGGACCATGGCACCCTGGGTGGGACCCAGGGTCAGATTCTAGGGCCCGCATTCGATCACAGAAACTCAAAGTCAAAGTTCAGTCAACTCACCTCGTCCAGTGGCTCGTCACCGATCACGGCCTGTCGCATGATCTCCATCCTCGTGGGACGCTCCGATCATCGTGAAGGAATGATGATGGCTATGTGGGCTCCACTGCAATGAACAATACTCAAAAATCAACAAAGTGACAAATGCAATAGTCACTTTCGAGGTATATATTTTCATTCCTTTACCTTTGATTTCAAAACCCTAATTTTCCTCTATCACTCATTTCATCATAACTTGAGTTTGGGAGATGCGATTTTCGAACCGTTTGTTGTGTAGGAATCGTATTTTCCTTCCCTTACTCCCTGGATGTTCCAAAACGTGCTCTAATGAAGCCTCTCCAGTGAACATCTCTCATCAATAATCTCTCACACAATTTGTCATAAGTAAACATCCTATCCTATTTCACCTCCCTAATAACCAAGCTGAAACAGGGGGGCATATAGCTACTCGCAAATTTCATCACTTTCCTTAGTAAGCATTAGGTGATTTTGTGATCTAACGTGTGTTTTGTAGGGTGTGGTTCCTAACTGTGTACTGCAGATACCGCTGCGGGCTTCGTTCGACAGACTTATGGATATATCCTTTTTCAAATAATGTTTACTTTCCTGTACTTTAGCTTGCATATGCACGTAGTACTCATATGATCGCTAAAGTGGGGGCTAAATGTAGCATCGAAAATTGTACGCACTTGCTAAAGTGGTACAATTTCACACTTGGTTTAGCTCCCGCCTTGGCACATCTTGCACTTTCCATCGCATTTTCCTTTAGTACTTAATTAATCAAATTAATTAGGTCTAAGGTCCTATTTCATCATCTTCCAGTTGGGCCCTTTCATTAAAGTGTGCCCCTTTCATTTTATTCCTCCAATACATCATTCAATCAAAAACCCTAATTAGGTCCTATTTTGAACTTGGGGGCTTGATTTCGGGGGTCAAAACATCTCGAAATCACCTGTAACTTCGGAATTCTCTCTAAAATTATCATATCCGACAACCCTGAAAATTTGGTGAAAAGTTGTCGGGACCATGGTGCCCGGAGTGCACATGGTCCCCGACATTTTTCCCAAAATTTTAGGAGCGCAATCTAATCATAAAATAAAGCTTAACCCCAAGAAATTGGTGGGAGATTCAATCTCTAGGTCAGCCAAAAGTTGAAATTAAGACCTAGCGTTTCATATATAAGAGCTCTCTTTCTTCATTTGAAAGGATCTGGAATTTTGGCCGAAAGGACCTTCTACGCAGCAAAAGAGCAAATCTTTGAAGACTTCAACAACATTCAACATCCATCCCTCAAGCATTCATCAATTTCATTCATCCATTTAGGGCTTTGAAGACATTGAAGAGCAATAGGGGATCACTGACTGAAGATTGGCTTGTACCCCTCCCTTGGGGTTGGGTATGATTTCATGTTGTTTTCATGTCTTTGCATAAGCCTCATTATATTATTTGTATTCATGCTTTAGATCACTTTACATCTTGATTTGGAGCATTTACATTATCATTTACAAGCAATTAGGGTTTACTTTCTAGGTTGCTCTAGTTTGCTTACTTGCATTTTAGGATCTTGCACACACACAAGGTCTGCACACACACTAATTTTACAATACAACTTGGCTATTCATGGAGGTGGAAATCACCAAAGTGGAGGTTTGACTAAGGCAAAACCCTATATAGCCACCCACCATACCTTTTCAGATATAAGGGTAGATTTTGGCAGAAGCAGACAGAAACTGAGCCACACACCAAATTTCAGGGCAAAAGAACAGGACAGAGGCGTGGGGCACCTTGGTCCTGCCAAGATAGGGGCATTGGGTGCCCTGGTCCTTAGGACAGGGGCGCTGGGTGCCCTGGTCCTTCTGTCAGACAGCAAGTTTCAGCATTTTCGACAGCTTTTCATGTTGCAAAACAGCAGTTTCAGGAGCAGAATCAGGACAGTGGCGCCTGCGCCCCCATCCTAAACATTTTCACTCAGATTTTAACTCCGGGTACGCATCTATATTCTTGTCTTTGTGTTTACAGCTTTCCATTGTTTAATTTCAATTATGCAATCTTGTTATTAGTTCACACTTGCACTTTGGGGTTAGGAATTGAACTTGCATCATTTTATCTTTCAATTACAACAAAGGAATAGAAACCCTAATAGGTAGCTCGTGGCTCTCTCTTTAAAAAGAAGTAGCCAATTATGTGATACCTCTAGGCTCTTTCGTATTCCACAATGTGTGTCAAAAGGTAGGATTAGGGAATGTTAGCCTAGTCTCGCTTTTTCCCCCTACACAAGATCATCATAATTCCTATTGATCTCTAACCACTTCAATAGTTGTAAAATCCCCTAATAGGGTAGCCTTATCTGGCTTGATTCAAAATCCCTTAAATCGGGTGGTCTTAACTGGCTTCATTCAAACCCCTTAACCGGGTAACTCGAGGCTAATGAGTTTCTGAGAAGCTAGAGAGCTTAGGAGATCCTTTCAGCTATTGAGTTCTTGAAATCCTCTAACAAGGTGACCCTACTGGGTATCCCTTAACCAGGTGATCCCTAATAGGAACAGTTCCTACCAAAACCTATTGTAATGTCCTTAACCGCACAAGGCTCCTAACATAGCAGACTTCTAAAGAGTTCAAAAAGCAGCTTGTGGGTATTCATCCCCACCGTGGTTTTTCCCAGTTGGGTTTCCACGTGAAAAATATGTGTGTCATGTGAAATTCTTTTGTCTTGTGATGCTTTGTTTTACCTGTTAAGCACATGAAGGTTCTATGTTTTATGCCTATCTATAAAACATATTGAACTCACTGTTGTGAAGATCTGATGGTCAGTTTTACCTGTTTATGCATGAGAATATAATGATACTGTAGTATTGAGCTAAGAGGAAAGCTTATTGAGTGATTGGTTCATGACTGATTGAGCTGTACTGGATGTTACCAGCTGCACTTTGTTTTACCGGTATCCCTATTTTTTAGTCATTTGGAGTATCTGTTGTCAAACCGGTTTTGGACTGTATTTGTGCTTGTACTTATTCACCCCCCCCCTCTCAGTACCAGTTTGGTACTAGTGGTTCATCATTGAGTTATCATATTGTACCATAAATAACAAAATATTTGCCAAAACAAATTAAATAATTTTCAAGCAGTGGGAAAAAATTGCCAATACATTTAAATAATTTTCACGCGGTGGATAAAAATCACCAATACATTTAAATAATTTTTCCTTCGGAGTAAAATTTTTCGCTCATACAATTATATATTTGTTCCTTTTAACAAAAATTATTCGCCTCCCGCAATAAATATTTTCCCCATAGAACAAGGTATTATTCACCAGAAATTTATGGAATTTTCGTACCCTAGAAAAAAAATCACCAATACAAAATAATTTTTTCCCCATTTAAAAAAAAAATTCGCCATCGATATGAAAATTTCCCCCTGAAAATAATGTCTGATTCGCCAGGATTTTACAAAGTTGCCTTGGGGGGGGGGGGGTTCTTAAAGTTATCCCTGCCTATATAGGGATCCTCTACATATATTTGTAGGCCAAAATCTTAGTCCAGCCATGTGTTAGGCCCAATATAGAAAGCTAATGTACTGAGAGGGGAGGGGTGAATCAGTACTCCAAAACTTTTCTTATGTAATAACCTTACTGTTATGCATAAACAAAATAGTGCAGTAATATAAAACAAAACTATAATCAACAGATAACATTCATACATGATTCACTCCATAACACATATATTTTGGTCACACAGAAACTCTTGGTTAGAGAGAAAAACTACGGTGGGGATGGCACCCACAACTTCACTACTGCAATAATAAAGAATGCTTGGTTAGAGCTACATTTAGCTATTTCTGATAGCTTACCCTGTTAGGAGTATTAAGATCAGTTAGATCTACCTTACTAAAGGATTTATACAACACTATATAAGTGTAGCACCTGGTTAAAGGATTTACAATTTATAGACTTGGTTAGAGTCTTTTACCTTGTTAAAGGTTTCTCTTACAACTTCAAAATATTACAATATAATCATTACAAATATCTGCAACTTTATATTTGAAATGCTAAAGCAGATTCTATGTGCTCTGAATAAGATTACCTAGCTTGTAGCATACCTTGGTAACCCATAATGAAACTCGGTAAACCCTTCTGTTTACTCTGTTCTTTGACTGTTCACTGATAACCTTCTCGGTGACCTCTCTGTGTCTCTGTAATAGTCTTCCTTCATGCATACACACTGCTATCTCATTGCATCTCTTATCATATCATATCATGTCATATATCGAACCCTAGAATCATGTTGTATATATAGATCTCTTATAGCGGTGATCTGATTTATTACTTCGATCTTACAAAAAGATTCTTTGATTAAACAAAATATCTCATAGGTTAGATTGATCTTATAATCATACACAATCTCCTAGTGCAATTTCCAACACAAAAATGGTTAGATGTGCCTCGATCTTGTAACACATTTTTATGTGCATGTCCAGGTTCAATGTATCTAGTAAGATGTTTTACTCGGTGAATATCAACTCGGTGAGTTAATTATACCACTTGGTAGCCATGAACCTTTACTCAATAAACAGCTCAGTGAATACTATGTTCTGTGACTGCTTTCTTCAATAACCGACTAGACTATCCATACCGACTTCTCTGTGTGTACCGACTGCGTGATTCGGTAATACTAACCGACTAGAATATAGTATGACTTTGGATATGAAACTAATGGCAATTTGATAAGTAGTAACACCATGATCCTACTTGACACACCACCTCCAGTACAATTTAGCCGCTAGAGCCTCCCCAAATAAAATATCCTAGCTTAAACCAAGCCCCCCCGATTGCTTCGGGCTACACACCAGGTCCCAATTGACAAGACTCCATTTGGAAGAAGATAGATTCCTTGCCCATAAGAATTTCCTTACCAAAGAGTCCAAGCCCTTCAAGAACCACTTAGGAGCCACTTGAAGCATACATCGATAGATCGAAAGAGCCCGAACCACCGATTGAATCAGTTGAACCCTCCCAGCAAATGACAACCATCTATGAGTCCAATGTTCAACCTTCAAGCAAAATTTATCCAAGATACCTTGCCATGACTCCCGAAGAGGGTTACCAGGAGAAATAGGAATACCCAAATAAGTTAAGGGTTAATAGCCAACTTGGAATCTCAAGATAAGAGCAATCCTCCTTTGAATAGTTCCAGGGGTGTTGAAGAAAATGATAGAAGATTTATCTTCATTGATCAGCTGGCCCGAGGCCGCCAGATAAACATCTAAAACCTTACGCAGATTCATAGCTTCTTTGATCCAAACAAGTCCCATCAAGGTCGTGTCATCAACAAACTGCAAATAAGACTACGACTGCAAGTCATTACCCTAGCTCCAACCTTGAATACTGCCCAGACCCACATTATGCTTGATTAGCCTCCCCAATCCCTCAGCCAGGAGAATGAATAAGTAAGGGGAGAGGGGGTCCCCCTGATGGAGGCCCCTAGAGAACCAAATAACTCAGTATGATCCCCATTTATTAGCACTAAGAAAGAGGTGGGTGTAACTCCACTGATAACCCATTGAATCTATTCCTCAGCAAAGCCAAAAGCCCTAAGGATCTTCTACAGGAATGACCAATGAACTCTATCATACACCTTAGCCATGTCCAACTTGATAAACATAGCTTTTTCCTTGGAGGTTGCCATAGAATGAATGGTCTCCATAGCAATGACCACACCATCCAAAATTTGATGCTCTTCCACAAACACGCTTTGTTCCTCAGAGATAACACCCCCTAGATACTTCTTTAGCATCTGTTTATTCCTCTGGGACTCTTGGATTACTTCTAGTAAGTCTAGTTTGATGATATCCCAGAACTCTTGAAAGAATTAAACTGGGAACCCATTCGGTCTAGGGGATTTTCCTTTCCTCATGTGAAAAACAATCCTCTTGAGTTCTTCCAACAAAATAGGCCCCATAAGATGCTCATTCATCTCCCCAGTAACAAGAGGAGAAATGCAAGAAAGAACCTGGTTCTCCTCCACCAATTCCCCCTGAGAATCCTCACTGAAGAGGGATTGAAAATATTGTAAAGCCTCCCTAGATATCTCCTACAAGGATAATAACACCTCACCTCTATCATTGACCAGAGAAGGAATGGAGTTTCCATGACGTCTTGCTTTCACAGAGTTGAAAAATAAAGTCATGTTCTTATCGCCCGCTTGAAGCCAATCAATACGGGCTCTTTGTTTCCAGTAAATTTCTTCCTTGAGCTCCCATTCCTCTAAAGCCTTGACAACCCTCTCGTCCTCCCTAAGAAAAGCTTCAGACAAACCATGCTCTCTGATTTCACTAGTGATGCCATTTAACACTGTTTGGGCATCTTTCTTAGCGAGAAAAATGTTCCCGAAACCCTGTCAATTCCACTGTTTGAGCTAAACCTTAACAAACTGTAGTTGCTTGGCAAAAGTGTACATAGTAGTGCCAAAGGCTGCCCTCCCCTTCCTCCACCATTGCTCAACAAGAACCGGCAAAGCAAGATCCCGAAGCCACATAAGTTGGAATTTGAATGAAGGAGAGTGAGCAACTCGGGCAGAAGAAGAAACCAGCTTGATAGGCTAGTGGTCTGACCCTCTCCAGTCAAGAATCTAAGAACTTGTGGACCACCCCCCACCAGCCCAAAAACTGGAAACCATAAATCGGTCCTTCCTTTCTACAATCCAACACTCCCCCACTCTCCTATTGTTCCAAGTGAACAAACCATTACCAGGCTTAATGTCAACAAGATGCAGTGATGAAATACTATCCCGAAAAAGGAAAGAAGAGGGCTCCAACCAAATGACACCCCCCTTCTTCTCACTCAACTCAAGGATAGCATTGAAATCTCCCACCATAATCCAAGGATGGAAAGGGACTAGCCTTCGCATACAAGAAATATGAGACCATAAGTTTTGTTTGCTCTGAAGATCGGTGGGGGCATATATATTAGTAAACAAAATAAGATCTCTGGTCTCAAGACTAGAGACAACCCCAGATAGCAAAGATCTGGAATCCACCCACCAGACAGGGTGAATCCTTGAAGGGTTCCAAAGACAGGCCACCCCTCCAGAGGAACCAGCTGCCCCAACACACTGACATTCGCCTCACCCCCAAAGCTTCGGCACCAAACCCATCATATTCTCCACTGAGAGTTTAGTTTCTTGCAAGAACAGGACATCAGGTGAATGATTCCTAATCAAATCCTGAACAACTTTTTGTCTAGGGCCGCTATTCAAGCCCCTTACATTCCATGAGAGCACAATCATTTAGGAGGATTGGAAAAGTGAGAATCCAAAGTCTTTACTGACACTGACTCAACCAAGTTTTCTCCCATCAATTTTATTTTATCCAAATCCTTCTTTCTGCCAACCTTTGAATTCTTCTCCGTAGCACTTTTCTTAATATCTTTCTGATATAGACCCAAGTGAATGGAAGACTTGTTACTTTTAGCCCCAGGCGGTTCCAATTTTAGGGCTATCGAAGAGCCCTCCCTCCCAACCAAATTTACCTCCGAACCAGGAATGATTCCCAACTAGACCCCTACTGTCTGATCCATCTCCATTTGTTGGCTTCCAATCACTTGTAGGGCCTGGGTAAGATCCTCAATACCTCTTTCCAGACCCCCCTGAAGCACCTTGGTCCAAAGGAGTTAACCCTAGATTCACTTCCTGATGGCTAAGGCCATCCAAGGCCTCAATTCTGTTAAAGGTATCCTCCTCTTGTCTCTCCTGTAAGGACCTCTTTTGTCCTTGGTTCCTACTCCTTGTCTTAATTGAGACAAAACCATCAACAACCTCTACCTCGGATGACATAGTAGCTTTTCCTTTATCAGCCCTATCTTGACTCTGGGCCGACTGTTGAGGTTGGCATACCACTGGTTTATATCTAGGGCACTTACACTGTAAATAACCATACTCATGACACAGATGACAACGAAAAGGTAAAGTCTCATAATATAGTTGTTGAACCCATGAATAAGAGCTTGCATACATATCTATAGCATCTGGCAAAGGTTTACTAAGATCAATTTCAACACAGATACATGCAAAGGTCATTACCTTTCTCCCTAGGGTTTGCATTGAAAATCCCACTAGCTTCCCAAGCAATGCGGCCAGCAATCGTAGCACATCTCCCGACAACATTCCACAGGAAAACATGGCAAATGAACCCACACAGGATCCCTGTTTGGTAGCTCCTCCAAAGGGTTAAACCCCACATGCCAAGGTTTGATGAACAACCCCACCTGGTTGTAAAAATATGTGCCTCCTTCAAAGACCCTATTGCGATCCTCCATGCAGTTGAAGGTAACCATGAAATAGTTGTTTTCCAGCATCATAATCTCCATTTCCCCTTCTGGAACCCAAGTCCTGTGCGCCCAGTTTTCCAAAAACTACAAAGAAACCCTCATTCCCAAAAACTTGCAATAAAGCGAGTGTTTTAAAAGATACTCAACATCTTTAGCTATCAACTCAGGAGGAATAACCAGCTTTGGTCTCTCACTGCATCTCTTCAGGCAACTATTAATCTTCATAATGCGAGAATTACCAGTAGTCCCTGATCCCGATTCAGATGAGAAAAGGTTATTGTTAAAAGTCTTCATACTTTGGAATGGGGTTTTTAGCCCACCGCAACATGAAAAATCCATGGCAGGAGGTACTTGTGAGTCCTAACCACCAATACTCATCATCGGAGCTCCGAAAAGTTATACAAGATAAAAAATAAAAAAACAAGCCCACACCCAAAGGGCCACTCGAGAAGGAACGACACCCGTGACCCCACCCCCCCTCCCAAAGCACCACCAAGAGAGGGAGCCATCTGAAACCCCTATCCCCCTGAAAGCCCATGTCCCACAACAACCCCTAAGCCCAACCGCTCGCAACCAAATCTCCACCCGCAGCCTCCCGTTTCACCCTCCACTTCCTCTGCCCAACCCTGCCCAACCCCACCTGCAACTTCACACCCTCGCCGCTCCTGCACTTCCCTCACCCTGTCGACCCACCTGCAGCTCCGTCTTCCATGAGCTAGGGCATCCAAGCCCTAGCTCGGCCGCCCGCGAGAGCCCGCACGCACACCATCCGAACCAAATATTTGTATACTTGAACATAATTGAAAAAATAATTTAAAATAACATAATTGAAAATAAATGATTGAAGCGTAATTAATGAATAATAAAATAAAGTTTTAAAAATCTAAAAAATATTAAATTTCCTATAAAACATCCAATATTGTAAATTAAGCATGATTGAAAAAAATAATTTAAAATAACATACTTGGAAAGGGTAGATGCCTTTGAAAAAAAAATCAAAATATTCACCCCTTTATAAAATTAGAAACAATCACCCCTTTATAATCTTCCTCCTCGATCAAAAATGCCACTTTATTTCAGAAAAAAAAAATGATTTTATTCAAAAATCACTTTTATTATTTTCGCACTTGATTGAAATTGATTTTTTTATTGGAAAAAAATATTATTTTATATGGGTTTGAAGCGACCGGTCACTTGTACGATCGGTCGCGTCGGCCTCCATAGTTCCAGCCAAAAATAGTTCCGGTCAGAACACTTCTAGCCACAATGTTTCCGGTCAGAACGCTTCCGACCGGACCTATCTATGTGGAATGCCAAGTGGCAGCCACATCAACAAAAATGTTGATTTTCTGAAACTTGTGACTTCTACAAAAAAATTCAATAGGTAAATTAAATTTATTAAAAAAACTAAAAATACCCTTTTGTAGAGATCAAAGTCACGATTCTACTCATATAATACTTATAATTTTTTTATTATATTTAATATATAAAAAATTAAAAATACTACAAGTAGGTATTCTTTTGTTCGGTAAGAGATTGGTTTGAAAACAAAAAAAAAATATCGAATAACTTCAAAAAAAATTGAAAAAAATATGGTTCACTAGAGGAGAGAGTCTTCTCCAAAAGGGTTTTTTTTGGTTTTTTATTATCATAAATTAAATACACATATTATGATGGGAGCAATATTTCAACATTCATTTGCAAGCATTTATGTGTGTTAGGGTTTTGTCATGTTACATGCCATTCCATGCAACACTTGTGATTACATTCAATAAGCAAAGCAATCATCATCAACAAGTTGCAGATCTACAAGGTATACATTTCTATTGTTTACATTCAAGCATTTGCAATTACTTTCTTTCAAGGTTGATTCCTCAACCGGGGTTTGACTGAGGCAAACCTCTATCCACAACCCACTTTTCCTCTCTTTTATGTGTGTAGGTTGCAGGTGCGCAACTATAATTGCAGGTTTGGGTTTCATTTGCAGAGATGGAAGAACCCTTTTCGTTTTGCGGATTTTGTGGAGGACCATGTACATTCCCATCACGGTCATGATGAATTTTTTCCAAATTTGTAGGGCAGATCCATATTAGTCTAATTAGCTCAGATCCGAAGTCACAATGCGATCCCGAACTGGTAGCTCTTCATTTCACTCATTTTCTCTCTCTTTTCCACATAGTCAACAAGACAACTTTCTCATTTACAAAAGAGGGTAAATCACACTTCAACCCTTGCAATCCACTTGGAATTCACATCCTTGTTTCCCTTGGATTTGGATCTAATGGATTCAAGCCCATCTTTTGAATGTAAAGTTCCTCCAAGTGAAAATCATCCTAGTGGCTTCCTTTCTCTCTCCTAGGTAGGGAGTCACCAAGATCCAATTTTCCACTTTACATTTTGGTGAACCCGACGTCCTACACATTAATTCTGATTTCTCACTATTAGATCTAAATAATTGCAATTTGAATTTCAAATTTTCATTTGCAAGTTTGATCTTTTTGCAAATTTTAGAGGTTAATTGCATAAAAACCCTAATTTTTCATTTTGAGAAAATTAAGCTTGTGAAGTGTAAAATTTTAATTACTTGTTTCAGATCTGATTTCTATTTCAAAATTGCAATTCATTTCTGTCTCTTTATTTTGAAAAGTTCAGTGGTTAAATCATAAAACCCTAATTTTTAAGATCTTTCTATTTTTGACCTTTGACTGCAAATTTGCCCGATCTAGACATCTCTAAATCAGCTATTTTTTTGGATTCCACAATAATATCATAATACCTATCATCCCTCAAAATTTTGAAAAAAGTTGGTCGGGCTGTGTGCACTTTCGCTATGGTCCTCGGCTTTTTTCTTGAAATTTTAGGAGACGGAATTGACTATGTTTTTCTACTTAAATCCATAAAATCGGCATACTTTATCAATTTTAACACCCTCTAGGGTCGAACACAAATTCAAATTCAAATATCAAATTTGTAGTTCAAATTCCATTTCCGCTCCTTTATTAAATTTCCTATGCATGTGAAGGGTGAACATTATTCTTGTTTGATCATCAATGAATATGGAGTTCTTATCTTATTTTGCTAATTCAATTTCAAGTTACATTAAGGATATTCATGATGTTCCATTTTATGCATACGATGATAATTTAGTTCTCCCTTTCATTCATAGTTATGATTTACCCCCTCCCAACATTAATCTCATTAATGAGGGCACATTGGTGCAAAAAGGGAATATGGACAATTCTTTCAAAGATCTCCCTCCTAAATATGAATCTTTGGATAATTGTGTTCCTTCTTCTCCTACAAAGTACCTCCCTCATAAGGACTATTTGGTGCAAAAGGATGATATTATGACTACTTATCCTAGTGATACCATACATTCTTTTCATGATCTTCCCTCCAAAGATGAAGCATTAATTACATATGATAGTCCTTCTTCTAATGAGCGTCTTGAAAATAAAGATACATTAGAACAAG
Organism: Cryptomeria japonica; assembly: GCF_030272615.1. Taxonomy (NCBI): domain Eukaryota; kingdom Viridiplantae; phylum Streptophyta; class Pinopsida; order Cupressales; family Cupressaceae; genus Cryptomeria; species Cryptomeria japonica. The sequence goes on along the minus strand of NC_081405.1, from coordinate 688,510,484 downwards.
AGGATGATATTATTTCTTATCATAATGCTCTCTCTCTCCCAAAAATCAAGAGCCTAACAAAAATCAAATCAATTCCATTCATGTTCCTAGGAAACCAATTTTTTTTCCTGATTATCATGTTGTGCCTTACACATATACTAATGAGGTAGTTGATGAGAACATAAGTGAAGCATCATATTCTTTCATAGTTCCTACAATATTCTCTTCAATTCACTCAAATGCATCATCTCCTATCAAAGAAGTTCCTAAAGAATAACTCTTAGATGATGATTGGGGGTCCTTAGATTTCACTCCTACCTTTTCTAGAAAGTCTAAGATGCCTACATTTCATATTCCACATTTTTCTCCTAACAAAAATATTGAAATTGATTGGGCCTCTTTAAACTTCAATCCAATTCCCCCTAAGAGTGATCCTTATTTTGAACATACACATGGATGCAATGGACAAATGCTTGAATGTGAGTGACAAAGTCATAAGAAATCACACTTTCCTTTGTCCACATCTTCTTCTCCATTGTCTTGTAAATCCACACCTTCTAATTCTGATTTTGAGTTACAACAAGAAAATGTGTTGACCAATCTTCTAAGTTGCAACTTCATATCTCCTCTTTGTCCTAAATGATGAAGAAAACATAAACAACATTCTCAAAATTCTTCTTTTTGTAAATATCATCAAAGCCATGGCCATTCTACTAATGAGTGTCAAGCTTTGAAAACAAAAATACAACATTGCATTGATTCGAGCATTTTAAAAATAACATCTGACAATGAATGGCCTATTCATCATGATCATTTAAAATAACATTCAAGTTCCTATTATGTTGCTCCTCACTATGTGACATAGTTAGCCTACTTATTGGGGGCTCTTTGTCATTCGTGGTGGTACAATTTCGGGTACAATCATACTTAGTGAGAAACATAATAGTCTATTTATTTTTGCCTCTATGCTTGGGGGGCAAGAATATTCCTTTTCCTCTTTCTAAGGTTTCATTGTTTTCTTCATGGAGTACATTATTCATAAACTTGATGTCCTTTCTTGCATGGATTTTTCCTTCATGCGAGCGCATCTTTGACCTGTGACTGTGATCTTCTCCTTTCTTAAAACAGTATGTCTATTATGAACAATCTCTCCTCAGAGGACTTTTGTGAACCTTCTTCTTCTTTCTCTCTCTTTTAAAATTACCTCTTATATTGCATTATTCATAAAATTGATGTCCTTTCTGGCATGGAGTATTCCTTCATGCAAGCACATGTATGTTCCGTGAGTGGGATCTTCTCCTTGCTTGAAATAGTACATCTATTATGAACAATCTCTTCTTAGAGGACTTTTGTGAACCTTCTTCTTCTTCTTTCTCTCTCCTTGAAAATTACCTCTTCTATTGTGTTATTCATAACTTGATGTCCTTTCTTGAATGGAGTTATCCTTCATGCAAGCGCATGTCTATTTCTTGGTTAGGATGTATTCCTTGCTTGAAATTGTATGTCTTTTATGAGTAATATCTCTCTATAAGTTGTGTAATTATTCTTATTGTCCTACAGTTGGGGGGAAATGATCTCTCTCCCTCTCTCTTTCTCTAAGAATCCACTTTTTTCTATTGTGTGGATGGTGTGAGATTTATTACTTGATGTCATTCCTTGTGCGAAATTATTGGTTGTTTGATCAAGGATTCTCTCTTATACAAGAGGTGTAAGTCCGATATTACAACCTCTTTTCCACTTGTTAATGTACATCTATGATAAATTCACCCATCCCTCTTGGGGATAAAAGTGAGTCATCCCTCATCGAGAATCCCATTCACCTAGGAATAGGAGGAAGGATTGCATTCTTGTTCTCTTCTTTTCTTTTTTCTAGAAGATGTTATATTTGTCTAAGACAAATCCTCTTGGGGGTAGATGTCTTTTGAACAAAGATCTCTTCTCCTCCAAGGATCACATTTACACTTACAACAAGGTATCTCTTTTCAACTATCTTATCCTTGCTTGAAGAGTATTCCCTCTCTTTCTTGGATTTTTGACATTGTTGCATAACGGATATCTTCTTTGTGATGAAGGTAGGTATCCTTTTTCTTATTTCCTTAAGATATCAACATTAGTCTATGTTGACATATTAAGGGGGGGGCACCCACACTGCTCCTTTGTACTATACTTCTTGCATGCATTGTATAGTGGGACATTCTTGGAACAAGAGGGCAACCTCTTAGAGAAAGGTGTCATCACTTTTCTTGTACAGTGAGACATTCTTGGAACCAGAGGGAAGCCTCTTAGAACAAGATTTCGTCACTTTTCTTGTACAATGGGACATTCTTGGAACCAGAGGGAAGCCTCTTAGAGAAAGATGTCATCACTTTTCTGTTGTACAGTGGGTCATTCTTGTAACCAGAGCATAGACTCTTAGAGTGAGATGATGCCACTTTTTGCAGGGTGATTATTCTCAGAACTAGAGCATAGAATCTTATAGCAAGATGTCACGCCTTTCTAGACACTTGTACTATACATTTTATACAGGTTGTAGAATAATCGGTCATAGACTCCTATGAGGTGCTTTGAACCTCACTTTCACACACACACACTTGAGGTTGGGTGGAACTAACAATGTTCCCACTCTCCTCCCTTACATGGATCACCCAGACAGGCTCTGGGGGCTAGATTTCCATCTCCTTCTCTCCATGGATCACCTAGTTTTAGGGGTGAGACGTCCATGGTTTCTCTCTTTTTCGCCTTTCTTCTTATGGATCACTAAAGTGTGTATTCATGTTCTCTCTCTTCTTCCTCTCATGAACCCATAGTTTTTCTATTGATGGTTCATGGATGATGTCATCTTTTCTCATTTATGTGATCGCTTGTGTTTATGTGATGGCATTCGTCTTTGTGTCCTAATTAGTTGTTGAAACATCTAGGTATCGAGGTCTCTTCGGCTAGTTGGTTTCTCGTCTTGTGTCTTGTGTCTTGTGTCTATTGTGTGGCTTTTTCACTTTGTTTTTGTGTGTCTTGTTCCTTTTTGTTTTGTGTGCTCTTGCATATGTTTGAGTGTGATAAGATCCTAAGATTGGGGGCTTGGTTCCTTGAGATTAGTGACATCTTATAATCCTTGTGATCTTGCTCTGCATCTCTCATCTTCATCTCTCTTTTCTTCTACTTTAGTAATGGCATAAGTCATACTCCCGCTAAAGTGGGGACTAAATTTAGTGTCATAAAATTGCGCCTCTTGCAATTTTAACCATATTTTAGGTCCTCACCTTGGTGACTACATCTTCTTCCCCAACCAAGACCTATTTCTGCATTTTTACCCCTTGCCCCCTTCATGTTTGAGCCTTGAGATAGCCTCAAGACCCTGTTCGGGTCCCAATATAGGGAAGGACAAGGGTGTGGCACCCCTGTCCCCCCTAGGATAGGGGCATGGTACCCCTATCCCCCTTGGATAGGGGTGTGGCACCCCTGTCCCACCCTCTAAGGGTGGTCCCAAGATAGGTCCCCCTGGCCCCATTCACACTTCAGGATCCTAAATCTCCCCGATGTAGGCCTTTTATGAGATGAATTAATCTTCAAGAGGCATGTATAAAAGGAAGTGGGTTTTCTCATTTGCATAAGGAGGAATGGGAGGCGAATTTCAAGTGAAGGCATGATAAGCAAGCATAGGCAAAGATATACATCATCAAGCATTCAAGTATTCTTCATTCATCCATTGGAGCAATATTTCAACATTAATTTGCAAGCATGTATGTGTGTTAGGGTTTTGTCATGTTACATGCCATTCCATGCAACACTTGTGATTAGATTCAAGAAGAAAATCAATCATCATCAACAAGTTGCAGATCTACAAGGTATACATTTCTATTGTTTACATTCAAGCATTTGCAATTACTTTCTTTCAAGGTTGATTCCTTAACTGAGGTTTGACTAAGGCAAACCCCTATCCACAACCCCCTTTTCCTCTCTTTTGTGTGTGTAGGTTGTAGGTGCACAACTGTAATTGCAGGTTTGGGTTTCATTTATAGAGACGGAAAAACCCTTTTTGTTTTGCAGATTTTGTGGAGGACCATGTACATTCCTGCCACAGTCTCGATGAATTTTCTCCAAATTTGTAAGGCGGATTTGTATCAGTCTAACTAGCTCAGATTTGAAGTTACAACGCAATCCCGAATTGGTAGCTCTTCATTTCACTCATTTTCTCTCTCTTTTCCACATAGTCAACAAATCAACTTTCTCATTTACAAAAGAGCGTAAATCATACTTCAATGCTTGCAATCCACTTAGAATTCACATCCTTATTTCCCTTGGATTTGGATCTATTGGATTCAAGCCCCTCTTTTGAATGTAAAGTTCCTCCAAGTGAAAATCATCCTAGTGGCTTCCTTTCTCTCTCCTAGGTGGGTAGTCACTAGGATCCAATTTTCCACTTTACAATAGTATCTTTAGAAATGGTAGAAAAACTTAAGCTGAAGAGAATCCATCATCAAAATCCTTATAAGATATCATGGCTTAATAAGGGACAACAGGTACTTGTGAATGAGCAAGCATGGGTGGAGTTTAATATGGGTCCTTACAAGGATAAAGTTCTATGTGATATTGTTCTAATGGATGTGTGTCACCTTCTTCATGGAAGACCTTGGAAATTTGAGAGGAGAGCCTAACATATTGGGCATAAAAACACTTATGTTATTGAGAAGGATGGAGTGTCTTATACCCAAACCACTGCAAGAAGATATGGGTGCAGCTCATGAAGGACCTAGTGTCATGGTGATGAAGGAGAAGGAGTTTTTGAAGGATGTTGAGGATGAAGGATGTGGATATTTCATTGTAGCTAAGCCAATATACAATACTACAGATAGTGACAAGGAAGAAGTCCCAAATGAAGTGCAGAGTCTACTTGAAAAGTATGAGAATATAGTAGTGGAGGAGTTGCCAAATGCTTTGCCTCCAGTCTGAGATGTAAGTCATCACATAGACTTAATACCTAGTGCAAGTCTGCCCAACAAGGTAGCATATAGGATAACACCTCAACAAAATGAGGAGATAAAAAATCAAGTGCAAGAGTTGTTGGATAAAGGTTTAGGAATAAAGAGCCTAAGTCCATGTGATATGCCAATTGTATTGGCACCCAAAAAGGATGGGAAGTTGATGGGATTCACCTAGCCTGCTCAACACTTCACTAAGTTGATGTTGCTCAATTCCAAAAACTCACCAGGCCTAGTTTCTTTCTACACCTCCAATTCCCTCTCAATCTCTTCTAGGGATTGATTCTTGTCCTTACTAGGGTGTTTGTTTGAGGTGTTTTGGTTAGGAACCCTATCAACTCACTGTGCTTCTCAGGTGCTCAATTCTGGCCTCTTGGCCTCAACTTGTCATGATGACCACCAATTGTTGTGAAATGTTGCAGAGGTGTAGTGAGTTCTTCTAACATGTTTTTAGTGTATATGGAGTCCATTAGTGGGTTGCAACCTTTAGGTTTCTTACTGGTTTCACAATCTTGCCCAAAAAAGGGCTACAAGGAATTAGGCCTAATTAGGCCTCCAAGACCGGTTTTCTAGGGCTTGGAGGAAAACGAATCAAAGAACCCCCAAACAAGTTTATCTTTAAGTCAATGATACACCCATTCCTAAAATATTTTTGAGGTTTTAGGCTACGGTCTGACCGTACAAGGTATGAACCCCAAAATGAGGGTTTGTAGGGTTTTAAAGGCCTTTAACCGACAGTGAGTAGGCCGACAGTGAGTAGGCAAGTTGGGGTTTTGCTATCAAATGGATTTTTCAAGGCTCCTCCTTGTACATACAATTCTTCCCCAACTCCATGGACTCCTCCAAACTTAAAAATGGTGATCTTGCATTCACCCCTGCACTCTTCATTACTTTTCCACCTCTTCTTCTCTAGTCGAGTTGCTCCTGGACTCACCTAGAATGAGGTGACAGACATATCCAAACACTTTTCCAGCACTTGAACCTGCATATTTAAAATGTAAAGGAGGTTTCCATCCATTTCCCAACTAGCCGTGATGGCAGCACACGTGGGACTTATGGGGCAACCATATTTACAAGGAAATTGCTAATTACAAGCCAAAACTGGCTACTTGTGAATCAAATCACATAAACAGTAGTAAATACTAAACACAAAGATTGAAAATGAAAATACTACCCTGAAATACACTAATAAACCTCAATCCATCATTGGATTCATGGAATCAATCCATTAAACCTTCAAAGAATGCAAAGATTGACAAAAACAATGAAAAGTGCAGTCCAAAATCTTGTATTTTGATTATTGCTTTCAAAATCCAAGTACACCAACCTTGATAAACATGCAAGAGGGGGTTTATATATCCTTCCCATGTGTGGAGTCCCTCCATGGTGTTGGGAAATCCCTAAATCCACCGCTAACCAATTTCAGGACAAAAGTTGTCATGACAACTTTTTACAACTTTATGATTTTTGCACTTTTGACCTCTCCAACCTAAGAGACCTATGTCCAGTCATCACATATGACATTTCAAACATGTCTAAGACATATTTAACCCTCTCTAATTCTTTTACCAACTTTTGATACTTTTGACCAACAAAAAGGCCAAATACCTACTCAAACTCACTATTTACACAAAAATGCAAACCTAGGTAAAATGAACTCCACCTAGGCCTACATTGACAAAGTACACACTCTTGGACCCTCTTGGAGTCCTTATTCACTACTAACTTGTCTAGGGTCATTACAAGCCAAAATTTGTAAAAACAAGAAAACTAGGACCTAGGTGCTCCTGCACCAGAAGTGGATACTATGCACGGACTTCGGGGATATAAACAAAATCACAATTAGCTACAGATCTCCTATACCTCAAATAGAAGAACTCATGGGCAGCCTAGTAGGTGCAAGGTACTTTTCAAAGAGATATTTAAGGAGTGGTTATGATCAGATAAGGGTAAGAGAAGGTGATGAATGGAAAACAACATTCAAAACCAATGTAGGCCTCTATGAATGGTTAGTGATGCCCTTTGGGTTATCTAATTCCCCTAGTACATTCATGAGACTCATGAATGAGGTCTTGAGGTATTTTATCAATAAGTTTGTAGTAGTATACCTGGATGACATTTTAGTCTACAACAAGACAAAAGAAGAACACTGGGAACACTTGGACAGGGTGTTAAGGAGATTGAATAAGGAAAGGATAATGATCAACCTCAAGAAGTGTGTGTGGATGAAAGAGGAACTTGTCTATTTAGGATTTGTGATCTCTCAAGGAACTTTTAAGATGGATCCCACCAAATTGGAAGCAATAATTAGTTGGCCTACACCTAAGACAGTTGGAGAAGTTAGGGGTTTCCATGGTTTAGCAAGTTTTTACCGTAAATTCATCAGAAATTTCAGTCATATTATTACACCAATGATTGACACCATTAAGGGGGAGAAAAAGATCAGGTTTCAATGGGAAAAGGAAGAAAATCAGAGTTTTGAATTCTTGAAGAAAAAGGTATCACAACAACCAATCCTTACTCTTCCTAATTTTGTTAAAGTATTTACTATTGAGAGATGCTAGTGGGTTTGCAATAGGGGCAGTATTAAGTCAGGAAAGAAAACCAATTGCATTCTTTAGTGAAAAATTAAATGAAGCTAAAAATAAATATTCATCATATGATTTAGAGCTTTATGCCATGGTACAAGCATTAAAAAAATGGAGGCATTACCTTCTACCTAAAGAGTTTGTAGTATTCACTATTAATCACGCTGAGTTTTCTTAGCAATCAAGAGAAATTAAGTCACCGACACATGAAATGGGTAGAATATATTCAGGCTTATACATTCACCATCAAACATAAGAAAGGAAAAGCCAACAAAGTAGTTGATGCATTGAGTAGGAGAGCAGGACTAGTATAAGAAGTGCAGCTCTGAAGTGTGGGAATAGACAATTTTAGAGGTATGTATGCTACTAGTGCAGATTTCAGTGATGCTTTTAAAGTATTCCTACAATTTCAAGGTTCATTTCATAAGGACTATGAGGATTTTGTTATACAATATGGGTTACTCTTCAAGGGGGCCTAGTTGTGTGTGCTTAAATGCTCAACGAGGGAGAATTTGGTGAAGGAAAAACACTGTGGTACTTTGGGAGGACATTTTGGCTGTGATAAAACTTTGGAACAGGTCAAGAGGTTTTATTATTGGCCAAAGATGCACTTGGATGTGAAATTTTTTTTTGATAGTTGTATGATATGTCAAAGAGCTAAGGGTTCAAGTTACAATGCCAATTTGTATCAACCTTTACCCATAACAAGTAGACCATGGGAGTCAATAAGTATGGATTTTGTGTTGGGATTACCAAGGACTTCAAGGGGGTTTGATAGTGTTTATGTAGTAGTGGACAGATTTATTAAGATGGTACATTTCATTGCATGTAAGACAACTAATTATGTCTCTCATATTGCACTTTTTTTCTTTAGAGAGATTGTAAGAATTAATGGTTTGCCATTGTCTATAGTATCCGATAGACATTCCAAGTTCATTGGTCATTTTTGGAGAACCTTGTGGAGAAAGCTAGGGACAAATTTAACCATCAGTTTTACCTACCATCCTCAAACAGATGGGCAAACTGAGGTTGTGAACAGATCTTTGGGCAATTTATTGAGATGTCTGACAAAAGAACATAAGGAAGCATGGGATTTGATATTGTCACAGGCTGAATATGCCTATAATGACTCAGTCAACCGCAATATTGGTAAAAGTCCATTTGAGGTTGTTTATGGAATGCATCCATGAGAAAGTCAAAGAAAATTTAAAGAAGAGTGTGGGAAAATATAAGGAAAGTGCAGATTTGAGGAAGAAATATGTCCAATACAAGGTTGGGGATATGGTGTTTTCTTATCTCAGAAATGAGAGGCTTCCCAAAGGAAAATACAACAAGTTGATGATGAAAAAGATTGGTCCTTGCAGGATTGTACACAAGTTCAGTCACAATGCATATGAGATGAACTCCCACAAGGAGTTTCCATCTTGCCAATATTTAATGTGGCTCATTTACACCCTTTTAAGGGATCTATTGTTGCAAATCAGGAAGCAGGTGAACCCAAGGATGCTGAAATGGACTGGATTAATGACCTTACACCTAATCAACCTATGCAACTTGAAGCTATCCTAGATTCCAAAGTGGTGAAGAGAACAAGAAGGAAGGAGTATAAAGAGTACTTGGTCAAATGGCTTGGTTTACCAAATGAGGATGCAACCTGAATGTCTGAAGCAAACATTAATCAGGATGGATTCAAAGTTGAAGACCTCATTTCATTAGGAGGATGAAATCTTTTCCTCTCCAGGTGTATGGTGTAGGAGCACCAACTTAACTTCATTTTGGTCTAAGTGTGACTTAGGAGTTTTAGGGTTTTGATTTATTTTGGTCTGAATAAAGGTCCATGGTGATCGTTTTGTATTTCCTAAATTATATGTTTCTTGTAGGGTCAGTTTTGTGTCAGTGTTAATAGATGGAATATAAAGAAGCTTGATTGGTTGTAACTGGAACACCAACAGTCATGGTATGACTGTTGGTGTCCAGATTCTAAAGTTTTTTTATATGTCTCAAAAGATATGAGGCTAGGGTTGTTGTTGTATGTTACGTTGCTGAAAGAAGATTGAAGGAAAAATGAATAAAGACTTTTCATTTTCTGCTACTCAAATCGGTGTTTTCTGGATTTCTTTTTTGTTTTTGTTGCTCGGCCTGTAGGGTATCATTCTGTAGAAGTATTTCAGATTCTGTTAGTGATTATATGATTTAATTTGTTCTTGCATTTGTTTGAAGTTCAGGTAGTAAGGAAGATAGAAGCTCCTTTCATTTCTGCGACAGGAAGTGTTTCAACCCAAGTGGTTTGTGAGATTGAGATTCTAAGATGTGAATGTCCACCATTCCACCTTCCTGTAAGATATAACCAGGTGGAATAGGTAATGTTAAGGTAGGTTTCATGTTAGTTTTGTGCTCTACAGCAAAGGATGGAGAGGGGTTTGTCTCTCTTCAAAATTGAACCTAGCATCTTCATGTGCTAGGTAAGGAAGATTATTGCTGACAGTTAAGTCATAAGACCCTATGAGAAAGGTTAGGTGAATGTTGAGAGATATTTTTCCACTCTCTGTTGCATCACTAGGAATATGAATAAAATGGTTAACTTGTCTAGTGGGTTGAGAGTAATAGGATGATCCCACAATAGTGGGTTACACTTTTTAGCCAACTTTGACACTAAAATAAACAATTTGAAAAAAAACTTCACATTCAAACACCTATATTACCACTAAACCTTAAGGAATTTGTAGATGATGTAAACTAATGATTTGTGTCATTTTGTATGTACATTATAAATATATTTTTTTGAATTTTTTTGGAATCAAATATATCCATTTTTCTATCTCCCTCGAAAACTAGTTTTTAACAGTAAACAACATTTTTAAAGAGTGATACTCAATTGGTAATGCATAACTTTTTTTCTAAAATAGATAACAATACGATTCTTTTTAATTTAGGTCTGTAACATTGATATCTAATGTTTGCGATTGGTTTCATAACATTATGATCATTATTTCATATTTTATTAAGTTTTAAAGTTGAGTTAACTATAATTTTGACATATAGGTTCATTTGGTAACTCGTAAATTGTTGTGTATATATCAAAATATAATTTTATTTTATTTTGTTGGAAAGAGGACTTCGATACCTATTACGTAGATATTTTTTACAATTTTTTTCATTAGTTTACTATTTTTCAGAAGCGTTGAATAAAGAAGTTGATGTTTAGTGAAAAACCTGTGTTAAGATAAACTAAAAAAAACAAATTCATAATAAAATAAATGTATTAAAATTATAATCATTGGAAAGCTTGCTTTGAGTGCTACTCTCATGCATTTAGGTTTGTCAAGATTTTTCCATTTGAGCCTTCAATTAGAGCTTCAAAGGCCATAAATTTGCAAAAAATTTGGGGAGATTGGGTGGAGATGTCTAGCAAGTAGGTTCTATTGAACATATGTTCTATCGAAAGGGGCTCGATCGAACATCGTATAGTTTGATTAAACCCATGTTCTATCAAACTGTTGGCATTATGGATGAATTGATTATGTGTTGCATTGATGTTTTGTCATTGATGTCAACACTAGTTGTTATGATTGGTTACCGACAGACGGGTTTTGGTTGCCGGTAAAAGATCTAGTGTTACCAGTAGAAGAGACTATCTGTTGGACACTTCTGGAATGTTTGGATCAATGAAGTATGTTTGATTTCATGTGTTATATGCTCCATGAGAATGTTTTGGTCAGTTGGTATTGGTTTGGTAATCGGATGCCATCATACACTTTGGTAAACCCTTGGCGACACTGGTTTAAGGCTTTATCAGTAGAGATTTCATTGAGGAATCGTGAGAGGATGCATAATTGGTGTTGGTGCAGCTTCTTCATGGATTTCAGGATGTTGAAGATGTTCCTTGATCGTGCTTCAACTGTTTGAAGACATTGCTTTGGCGTGGTTGACCTAGAATAGGTCCGGTACCTATCTAGGTTATGGACCGATATCATGCTAACGTGTACTCTACATGTTACCGGGATGTTTAAAGATGATTTATGGATTTTCTATTATTGTTTTGGTCTTAAGCTGAAATGGCATATCATTGTAATAAGGCACTAATACATTTGGCCTAAAATTCCAACGGAGAAGGTATATTGTGAACAAATTTGATTTTTGTTTTGAAAAATTGCCCGCATTCATTGGAATTCCAATGATAATTCAATATCTATTTTCAACAGAGAAGGAATTGGCAATGAAATTTGTGCTTTTTTACAAAAAGTGCCCATGTTCGTCGAAATTCTGACGATTGCAGGCATTACTTAAAAACAAAAAAAGACCAAGACATTTCAAACATCATTTTTGCGGCCTCTTCCAATTCTCACGTTGTCGCCCCAGCAGCGTACTTCCACCCAGAGCAAGCATACTCAAGGTTTTGGATGAGGCATGTGAACCGTTTTGACCGATTAATGCCAGCTCCAAGCAATGTTGGCTCATGGAATAGGGTTTGTGAAAATGGGAGCAATGTCGGCTCATGGAATAGGGTAGGTGTAAAGCTCTGTCAACATCCCCTAGCCTATGCAAAAATGGGAGCAATGTCGGCTCATGGAATAGGGCAGGTGTAAAGCTCTGTCAACATCCCCTAGCCTGTGCGAAAATGGGAGCAATGTCGGCTCATGGAATAGGGGCATGCTCCCAGGGACTAAAGACCAACAGGATTCATTCCCCTTCTTTCATTCATTAGTATCGATCACCCATCTATTTTGCACCTACAGATAGTGATGTTTCTAATTCTGCGTTGGCCTGGGCACAAGTGTAAATCTTTGTCAACATCCCCCATCCTGTTCGAAAAATAGGAGCTTTGAAATGGCACACCGACTGTTTGACAGACTGCCTTAGAGAAATTGGAAGTTTTGGAACAAGGTATGAACATCTATCATAGGCTAAATAATATATGAATTTTGTCACATGGTGTAGTTGCAATTGCCAGGGTACATGCATATACAATCAAATTATGATGATCTAACACCAAATTAGACTCAAAATCAGAATGTTTAGCTTGCTGACATTATGTCAAACAATTGGCAAGAGTCCTCAGAAAATGGGCGTATGATGATGCAAACTCAAACTCCTCTTATTTTATATCTAAAAATGATGAAAATCATTTGTTTCTTAAATAATGAGATCAACAACTAAAAATGGGAAAATAATATCCTAATTTTGACTCCCTAATTAGTATAAGATACTATTTCCAATATTATACTAAGGATAAATATTCAAAAAGTATAATAATTACACTAATACATATATCACTCTCGTGCCTTCCTTAATTTGATATAAGGTCCCTCTATCCAAATATGAAGTCTCAAGGAAGTTGTATGTGTCAATTATTCAAGCTTCTTCTAAATCTATTCCAACCTCTTCTGCCAATACATGTCTTAATGATGGTTGAGGATCTTTAAACTTTGAAAATATGAATGAACACACTCCTCTAGACATGATTTAAATACCACATTTAATTATAAACATGGATGCAATGGACATGATTTAGGATGTGTGCAATGAAGTGTGGAGGTTCATGAGAAATATACATTACATTTTTCTGAAGAAGATTTAGGTTTCTATCCTCCTCCTTTGTTGACATCCCCTCCCCCATTGTCTAATATATCTATGACTTTTCCATCAAATTTTAATCACAACAAGAGATAATTTTGTTTGAGTTTCTTAAAGCTAATTTTATTACTCTCCCCTTGAAAAATTGAAGAAAAAACCATAAACAAAATTAGGACAAAATTACCTATTAGGGGCTCATTGTGATTCATGGTACTACGTACGATTTCATGTGCAATCATACTTGGGAGGCAACGTAATAGCCTAGTTCTTCTTGTCTCTACATTGTGGAGCAAGAATAATAGTTGTCATTTGTTCCTCTTTTCTAAGGATCCACTTTGATTTTTATCTTTTTATAACTTGATATCCTTTCTTGTATAGAATTGTCCTCAATCCAAATTCTCTCCTTGCTTGGACGTGTGTGTTCCTTGATTAGGACCTCTTTCTTTCTTGAAATAGTATGTGTAGTCACATAAATCTGTCCACTTAATTAAATGAATATTTGCTATTTATTTGATTAATAAACCATCAAAAACCAGTTAATTAAATTAACATTTAATTAATTCATCCTCAAATCCTTCTCCTATTAATAAAATAAATTATTCAATTTATTTAAATTAATTCACTAAACCATACCTTTGAATCAATTAAATGAATAAATCCTATTTATTTAATTTAATCCCCTTTCCTCTTTTAAATAAAAAATTAAAAAATTTATTTAAATCCCTAAATCCCCCCCCACTTGCATTCTCCTACAAATACAAGTTACAACTACAATTGAAATAAATGAATTTTTATTTTAATTAAAATCCTATTTTCCCTCACCCACCAAACCCACTTGTTCTTCTAATCCCCTTCTAGACTCTTCTAATCCGCTTCTGACCATTCCTAATTAGCCTAACCCATCCCCTAATTATTGTCACATTACTAAACAACTTGAAGTCACTTCTCAAAGCCTCCAAAGTCTTTGAAAAGCATTTAATGCTTTATGTGTTCAATAAACTAACCTCTAAAGTCTTCTAAACCACTTATGGCTCTTACATGACCATTAATGGTTAGCTCAACTCACCCACATGGTTAGAGACTTTCTCTCTAACTCAACCTCCATGTAACCCATGTGTCTCCTCAAGCATTCATTGCTTTGACCATGGTTATCCTCACTAACTCTTGCACAAGAGTTTATCCATTGGATAAAGACATTATTTATTGGATAATGGATTTATTCATTCAACTCAACATTAACCTTACCTCCCAAGTTAACCCTCAAGTCATGTCAATCATTTAATGCTTATTCCCTCCCCTCTCAAGCCATCTTATGATGACATTTGTCATCCTGGGATTGGGTTGAAAGCTCTCACATGGATCTTAAGCCCTTCAATCCTGATCCTTGTTGAGATTACTCAATCTCAACCATCCATTGCTCCATTTTTCCTATAAATAGAGCTCATTTATTCATAATCCAGATCTTGAAATCTTGTATGTGTCTAAATTATAGTGAATTCTCGAGAGCATTTAGCATAATCATCTATATTTGTCTTTTGGGCTAAAATTAACACTAGATAATTAGATAAATATCTCATTTTAGTTTTTTCATACTCGCATCCTCATAAGCTTTTATTTTACAATCTTGAATCTCCATAAGACATCCAAAATAGTGCAAAAAGCTACTGAGAGCTACACTCATTTGGGAACTTGGAGAGGAAAGGAACAAGGGAGGAGAAGCTACAAGCATGGTGGAAGGCATTTGGAGATGCCTTATTGCATTTCTTTTCTTTGTTAAGATTTCTATTTTTCTTTTAGTGTCTCTCTTGATATGCTTGCTTAGGATAGTGTTTGATTTTTGATTTTCTAACACTAACAATTGGTTTGTTGTTTGTTTGTTTGTGTTCGACTTGACAACATCCTAACTATCCTTTTTGCAGAGCATCATTTGGTGAACCTGACGTGAATCCAAGAGAAACCATTTTGAAAACTACTAACTTTTTGAATGTTTTAATTGACACACATGTTGCGCTCTTGCACTTTAGCGCCTTCACAAATTGATACTTTAGCGCTATTATTCCCACTAATAGCACTATTGTCCCCAAACTGGTGCTATTGTCCATCTTCTAGTGCTATTAACCCTAAAATAGCGCTATCGTTCCTAGTTTTAGCACTTGTGACTCGTTATTTGACAGAGTTAACTTTGTTTGACAACGGTTCTTTTAGCGCTATTGTCTCTTTATTCAGTGCACTCGCATTTCTTGTAGTGCTATTGTCTATATTGTTGCGCTTTCATGTTAAATAGTGCTTTTGTTTTCACACAGAGTAGCGCTATTATAATAGAGAATTGCAAGAAAATTCCTTGTGACCAAAAAACCAAAATTTTAGGCTTGTAGAAGCCCACCAAAACATGCGGATTTTTCTAACTATTTATCTTTTGTGCAGGTTTTGACTAACCCCTACAATAGGATTTTTAGCAATTTTAGCCTAGGAAGTAAATTTGTTCATATTGCTAACTTTGTCTTTCAAGTTAGGAGAAAATAAATTCATTTTCCTTTTGGGTTAAAATCAACTACACTTTCATTAGGAGTTTTAAAAAGAACCACATCTTTCGTTTGGAGCTCTAAAAAAGAATCACACTTGTTCAAAGTTAAAAAGAATCACAAAAACAAACACACAAAATTCTTTTTTGCAAAGCTAGGAACAAATTCTTTTGGTGCTTAAAATCAACAAGGCAAATTTTATTTCTTGCATCAAACTAACATTCACAATCAACACTTCATTTTGTGCAAGTTAAAAAGTCCCTAATTTGTCAAAATTGTTCTCAAATCGATTTACTTCAAGCAAAACGTGCTCTTAATTCAGCTGACCAGGATTTCAAATTCCTAGTTTACAAAACATTTTGCCTTTGAAGTTAAAAAGAACACCATGATTTGTTGGAGCAACATCTCCAAATAGTTAGATCACATTGCAATGAAAATCAGTTAAAAAGAACAAGTATTTTTGGTGATTGGCACACTTGTGCAAAGTTTGTCGAGTGGTCCTACTTCTAACACACACTATCCTCTCCCTTGGATTTCATGGTCCTATGTGCAAGAGAAAAGTGTTAGTAACACTCAAAATTTAATCTTTTTAAGAGAGGCCTTCCAAGAGACACATCACTCTGGGAATGACCTCGCGCGTTAAATCCTTCGAGCTACTATAGAAATCAGGTGTGAGTGAAAGTTGTAGCCTTGGGTATAGTTGTTCCTATAGTGTAACTTGTCAAAAGGACAAATGGGCCCCACCACAAGTTAAAAGGCTCTTAAGTTAGTCACTGCAGAATGAACTTATGTCCAAAAATATCAAAAATTACTAGACACCTTTTTATATAGAAACCCACCCGTTCTATTGAATGAGAATATTTGTGATAAATTCAGTGCAAGAGCATAGATAGTTTTGCTCCCAAGATATTCACCATACATATTTCCTTGAGTAGAAACATAGCTTTTTGAAAGGCTACTTGTAGCTTGATAAAAGTGGTGACTCCCCCATCGTAGGGATCATCTATTTGTTATGCTTGCGCAAGACTTAATATATCACATCCTTCCCTGCCACGGCGAAATTCATAAGGTATGTAGTACCAAAGTTGAAGAAATATCAAGATGTGGGCTGAAATTATCACAACTGGCCATTTGACCTTAGGGATAAAGTGTGTTTGAAGTGTCTTCCTTTTGTGTCAAGACCAATGATAAACTGAGTTGACTTCAGGCTTTTTGTAAAAACATACTCAAAAACATTTGGAAAAAGGGTCATGGAGTTCAAAGATTGGGTTGATGTAGACCCATACTTATTTGTGCCTTTTGAGGCAACATTATTGTGTTTGTGTGCTTTCTTTGTTTTCTTGTCAAAGAAAATCAAAACCAATTCAAAAACAAGTATTCATCCAACACAGATTTTCAACACCAACATTTGGCAAAAATCAAAACAAGGTGCAAAAAAAACAAAGTATCAAACTATATGACCATCCTTCACATTTTGAGAAGGAAGAATCTTCATCAACATGTCAATTTGAAGAAAAGACCATTGAGCTCAAAGGATTTCATCAAAAGAAGGAAATTTTTCTATCTCAATAGACAAATCTTTGTCTCACATAGAGCCTTCTTACGTCACATGCGTCTATATCTTCAAGGAAAATCCAACAAGTTTGATCAAGAGTCTTTGAACCGCAAAGATTTTACTCAATATAGAGCTTTGAGTTATCATATAAACAAGGGAGGCAAAATCAATCCTGCCTTCTTTCTAGACATTTGCATCACATATAACATAGCTCGGGAAGAACCACCAACCCCCGAGAGAGAAGAAGAATAATTTGTCCCATATGTAACACAGAGTTTTTATTGAAGTTTAAACATTCCATCCATTCTCACATTCATACATCGTCAATCCAGTTCAACTCTCGAAGCATAAAGAGGTCTTGTCCTAAGTTCTTTTTAGATATTGCTTGAATCAAAACAACACATCACTCTTTAGAGTGTTTCTACATCTAGGAAAAACTCATCCTAAGAGGCATTTCTACGTAGGTTAAAACTAGTCTATGAGTGCATCCTCTCGTTACTAGATAGCTTGTTCCGTAACACATCTCAGACCTCTCTATACCTTATCATATCAAACATTGTCAATTCACACAAAGAAGCAATTCATAGAAGGACTTTGGTAACATCAAACCTTTAGTGCTAGAGATCCATATGCAAAACACTTCACCAAAAATTTATCTCTCATTCCATCACCAACTCATAATCATTTTCACCAAACTTCAACAACAACTTTCAAACAAAATGGCTCAAACCAGATCAAGGACTAGACAACAAGAAATCGAAGAGGAAGAGGAGGAAAATCTCAATGAATTCCAAGAAGCCCTTGGAGGAAATGCAAATGATGAAAATCCTAGTACTCCCACTCCTCAAGCAATAGAAAGGGCACAACACAACCCCCTCTTCAATCGATTTTTTGATGAAATCCTCAGAAACAATATTGATGCTCTTTTTTAAGACTTTCCCAAGAGGAAGCCCAACTACCCTCTGATTTTGATACTACACAATTATGGAAAGCATCAGAACACCAAAGTCATAGTGAGGGTGGAAGAGGCCGATATAACTTCATATATGACCTTCATCAAGGACATCCCCCACCTCCTCCTCCTCCTAATGACATTGAAATGTTGAGGAAACAAGTCAAGAATCTAGCCCAACAACTTCATAGTGGTGTGAAAACTACCCAGTTTTCACTTAATGATATTTGTCCCTATCCCTTCGATAGGAACCTACATATGCCACCTTTTTCACGAGGGTTTGAAACACCTAAGTTCAAAAAGTATTGGGGAAAAGGAGACCCTTGAGATCATGTCAGGGAATTTCACTCAACTTGCCTAGAAGTGGCATATGAAGACACGTATCTAATGTGCCTCTTTCCTCAGAGTTTGGGAGGGACAACCACGCAATGGTTTTCCCGACTAATAGGCGACATTAGGACATTTGAAGAACTGGTCCAAAAGTTCATTTCACATTATTCACAGAACATAGAACATGATGTCACCATGGGAGACCTGTGTAACACCAAGCAAAAACCAGAGGAGCTATTTTCAGCTTTCCTATAACGATGGCGACAAATGTCTAGCAGACGTTACCTGAATGAGAGCTAGTGGAAATATTTATTTCCAACTTGAACGAAGAAATGGAATTCCATCTAGACATGAAAGGCATAGAGTCCTTTAATGACACGATAACCCATGGTTTAAAATGTGAACGGACCCTCATCAAAAAGGGGCTTATCAAGATATACAATGAACCAAAAGATGCCCCTCGCCCATGCTTTAATAATGATAAACCCAACTTATGGAATAAAAACAAAAACATCGTCAATGACAGGGTTGTTGATGTAATGACTATCAAGAGTGCACAACTTGTGGTCCAATTTGCTGGGCAAAACCCCCCTCCTAAGAACAACACGGTTGCTCCCCCACCAAATCAAGGGTGCAATGCACTGCAAGAGGAATCGAGACAACAAGAGCAAAATTATAAACCAAAACATCAAGACACACCCTTAGGGGAACCTATTGAAATAGTGTTACGACAATTGGTCTCTTCAAACCTGGTGACCTTACCAAAGACATCTAATTACGAACCTCGGGTCAAACCTCCATGGTGGAGGGATAATGAACATTGCGAATTCCATCAAGGGAAAGGGCATAAAACAAGTAACTGCCATAGATTGAAAGATCTTGTTCAGGATCTTATTGATCGAGGAGAGATTGAAATTGAAGGACATGACCCAAAAACCTCAAATAATGATCATCTCATGTTCAAGAATCCACTTCCATCACAAGATCAAAGGGGTCCTTTCACTTCAGGATGAAACACAGATACATCTGATTATACGCAAGCTGCCTATAATTACATTGTGAATCACCTATATGATGTCGTTGAACAAATTGCAACCATTACCATCAAAGATCCAAGCCCTACCTGCAATGTTGTTAAATGTCGTAGCAAGATCACCATTAAAGCAGCTCCACAAGGCACCACCTCCATCCCAAAGCAGTATAACCTTGTGGAACAATTAGATAAGACACCCGCACTTGTATCCATCTTAGAGATTTTGTGCCTATCCCCATCTCATAAAACAATCTTGGATCAAGCTCTCCAAGAGGCGTCAGTCCCTGCCAATCTAAATACAGATCAATTTCAAACTATGGTTGGTAATCTGAGGTCATCACCATGTCTCACTTTCTTTGAAAGTGACAATACATCCTTCCAACAACCTCATAATGCCTCACTCCATATTGAAGGATTTATCAACCAACACAGGATCAGGAAAGTCTTGATCGACAATGGAGCAGACTTAAATATATATAAATTATAATTAGTCACAACATTGGGATATGCAATTGAATCAGTGGACCCCCACAAAAAGATAACCATAAAAGCCTATGATGATGCGGAGCGTTCTTCAAAAGGAGTAGTTGTGTTACCAATCTGAGTGGGCCCAGTGGTGAAGCACATCATATGTCAAGTTCTAGACCTTCTTCTGCCATATAATTTGTTGTTAGGAAGACCTTGGATACATGCCATGCAATTTGTTCCATCCACCTATCACCAGTGTATCAAGTTCCCTCATAGTGGTGTAGAAATTACAATCCTGGGCAATGAAAATCCATTTGCATATTGTAACAATATCAATCATCAACTAGAGATTATTGTTCCCAACAAAAAAGAAGCTATCCCATCCACATCATATGTAAGTCTAGCCTCTCTTTCCAGTTCAAACACCACTATGCCAAAGCAAGAGAAGCTAAAAATGAAAATGGCAGAGGAAGGTCTTGGGGAATACAATCTAAGCCAACTCTTTTGTGTTGGGAAACTACCCACTTCCCCTAGAACTCATGGTAAACCTTAAAGGTTACTTCAAACACCACTAGTCAAGCCAGCATGCCCTTTGGCACCTTTTATCCTTGGAAAGAGTCAAGAAGAGGAGACCAGAGATGAGGACTTAGCATAATGGATCTATAAAGGCCCTATCACCATGGAAATCCCACAAGTTAAGCTTCCCACAGATCAATATGGCAAAGGCCTTCTCATTATGCAAAGAATGGTCTATGATGGTCAGAGTGCTTTGGGACCTTGCAAGCAAGGATGACACAAACCATTGCAGCCTGATTTAAAGCCTAAAGATAACACTAGATTAGGCTTTAAAAAGGAGACTCTTCCTAAGCTCAAATTCAAAGGGAAACCCAACAAACCTCTATATCAACCTAAACTCTAAAGAGGCCACCTTTTATTATATCAACAACACCAAGCACCGCACCAACTACCCCAATAAGGCTGAAAATCCCAGCAATAACATCCACAACACCAATCATCCCACCAATCAAACCAACAACCCCATCAGCAGCAGTAACCGCATCAACAACACAATTAGCAGTATCATAACCCTCAACAGTATCGACAACACTGATCATTCCATCAGAAGCAACAGATTAAACAATAGATACTCCCATTATCAGATTCACTGATCCCAATAATCCTCCCCGCAACACCAATCATTCCATCTCCAAAGGTGCATCAGTCGATCATACCATTAGCAGTATCAAAACCCCCAGCAGTATCAACAACACTGATAATTCCATCAGAAGCAGCAGATTCAACAATGTTGATACTCCCAGTATCGGATTCACTAATCCCACTAATCCTTCCCACAACACCAACCATTCCATCTCCAAATGTACATCAGCTGATTACACCTGCAGTGTTTAACTCAAAGGACATCCCGGTTTGGCATAGTAATCAGATGCTAGAAAGTGACTCAGAGACCAACTCACATGAGTGGAAATTTCATTCTGTCCAACTCAATACTTCAGATGAGGGAGACACATTACCACCTCCACCTCACAAAGAAATCCTTGTTTATGGAGAAGCACAGATTAAAACCTCTTGGGTTCCTGAACTGGAAACACCTTCCATAGACCCTACGTCACATCCTACGTCTGATTCTGATAGGGAGAGTACCATCAACGACCTTCACCACAACATCTTGACCCTCACTGACACATCTTATGAACTTAACCTGATCGATGAGGTAATCCCCACTATCCATCCTGAACTCATTGAATGGAACCAACCTAATCCCCCATGCCTTGACCAATTCCAAAATGATGAGGCTATCATTTACTTTTTGGAACTACAGGATAACATACCAAGTGGGGATCACAAAGCTGGATTTGCCATTGAACTTAATAGCACAACCTACTTCGGGGTAGATGCCAAACCTTTCAGCTGCAAAATTATTACAATAAAACATGGATCTTCCAGTGAAAACCACACTGTGGCACTGTTTGATCCTAAAAAGGTAAAAAGAAAGAGCGTATCCAATGGTGAAAACCTCTTTGAGGCACCTACGGATGAAAGGTTTGACATTCTCCCTTCTAGTGCAAATCAAGAACGATCAACAATCCTTATTGAAGAAACAAAAGAATTCAATGTGGGGACTCCTGAAACTCCTCACCACATACATCTGGCATCTCTTTTAACTCCAGAGGAACAACCTAAGTTTGTTGAATTCTTACAGAAGTGTCAGACCAACTTTGCATGGTCATATGTAGACATGCCTAGTCTTGATCCTGATTTAGTCATGCATCACCTCACCGTAGCAAAAGGAGCAAAGCCTATCAAACAGAAGCTTCGCAAGATGCACCCCCAGATTGTGGTACTCGTCAAAGAAGAACTTAAGAAACTCCTAGATGTTGGTTTTATTAGACCAATTGATTATGCAGACTGGATTTCCAACATTGTACCTATCGGCAAACCAAATGGGGGCATCCATAATTGTACTGACTTCAGAGATCTAAACAAGCCATGTCCTAAAGATGAATTCCCCCTACCAAACATTGACATGATCATGGACCTAACAATAGGGCATGCCATGGTTTCTCTCATGGATGAATTTTCAGGGTACAACCAGATAAAGATCACTCCAGAGGATCAACAGAAAACTACCTTCACATGTCTGTGGGGACATACTGTTGGAATGCAATACCTTTTGGTTTAAAGAATGCAGGGGCGACCTATCAAAGAGAAATGACCACCATCTTTCATGATATGATGCATACCATAATGGAAGATTATGTCAATGACTTATTGGCAAAATCATTAACAAGAGAAGGTCATCTAGTAATATTAGAGAAAATCTTTGACAGACTAGAACAATATCATGTTCAACTCAAACCAATGAAATGTGTCTTTGGAGTAACCTCAGGGAAGCTTCTAGGATACATTTTGTCAAGCAAAGACATTGAGGTTGATCTTGCAAAGGTCAAAGCAATCATGGACTGATAACTCAATGATGAACAGTGAGTACCAAACCGGTACTGAGAGGGGGGGTGAATCAATACAGACACAAAATCTTCTTCTGAACTGGTTTGATTGCAAATAGTGCACTTGACAAACAAACACTAATACCGGTCTAAACCAGATTACTACCGGTTAAACATAATGAGACTGTGAAAGACATAAAATGGCAACACTTAGCTTTCCATACAATCTACTCCCTCATTTCCACTTCATCCTTATGCATAAACAGATAATCTATCATCAAAGATACAATAATTTACTAGAACAACATGATTCACCACTAAATAGGAAATAACAAAACATCACATGACAGAGGCATCACACATGACACACATATTTTTCATGTGGAAACCCAACTGGGAAAAACCACAGTGGGGATGAATACCCACAAGCTATTCTTTGAACCCTTTTGAAGTCCACTCTGTTAGGAGCCTAGTCCGGTTAAAGACTTTACAATAGGTCCTGTTAGGAATCGATCCTTCTGGGGATCACCCGGTTAAGGGATGGCTAGAATACCCAGTTAAGGGTTAAAACCTATTAGAGGTTACCTTGTTAGAGGATTTTATGAACTCAATCGCTTTGAGTCAACCTGTTAAAGGATTTACAGCAAGCTAGTTAAAGCTACCTTGTCAAGGGATTTTCCAACGGTTGAAGTGATTAGAGATCAATAGGTATTACAATGATTTGGTAATAGCACTCAATGCCAATGCAGATCCGTTTTAGTTCCTTCCTTCTGCACACAGACTTTGTAGGTATCAATTCTCTTATTTGGTCTGGCAAGAATCGCGTATCTCTGCACTTAGATACTCACACAACATTTGCCAATAACCTCAACATGAAACACAACATCAACCTTATAGGGAACAGATAGGTCGGTAGCATAAACCCTAAACCCTAAATATTTAGGTTGAGCAATTCAGTCGGTTCAATCTTGACCATTGAACACTTTGTATTTGAATACAACAGTCTTGAACAGATCTCAAGATATTCTCCATCGTTCGTTCTTCACTGCTTCTTGGAGGCGATAACCCATCATGCATTCTTCACTATTGGTAAGGACATCACACATTCCCGAGGTAGATAGGATCAATCTCCTTCATGCAAGATCCTTCACGTGCATGAAGTTGACGTGGCAACATGATCTGATCTCTATTACAATGCTAACTCATCATACAATGCCATCGGTTGAATCACATAGGCTCGAAACACTTCAACCGGAAACCCTGAGGCTGGGACTACCAACTGGTAGTCATACCATATTAAACCTTGATAGAAAACTTTCCATATACCGGTTCACTTGGAAAAATGTACCACTTCACCTTTTGCACATATACCAGTTCACAACATTATACCGGTTCACTTTGCCAGTTGCGTAACTTCAATAAACCGATTCACTCTTCAACATATTACCGATTCACTTTTTAGCATATTACCGGTTCTCTCTTCAACATATTGACATCAATGAAAACACAATATCATCATGTCAACATACTCTGCACATATGCCAACATGGACATTCCACCTCCAAGGAACATCAGTCAGCTAAGGACATTACAAGGGTGGCTACAATTCATCCGAAGATTCATTGCACAACTGGCAAATAAGTGTCACCCCTTTACACACCTATTACACAAAAACATTCGATTTCAATGGGATGCCAGATGCCAGTAGGCATTCCAGATGCTCAAGGATTATGTCATGAATACACCATTGTTGATCCCACCAGATCCAAGTAGACCTCTATTGCTCTATATTTCAGCAGCTAATACAGAATTGGGAGTACTACTGGCACAACATAATGCAGAAGGGAAAGAGTGTGTTGTGTACTATATATCTTGCACACTGGTCGGCTATGAACTTAATTACACACCTATTGAGAGAGCTTGCCTAGCAGTAATCTTGGTAACCACTAAACTGAGGCACTAATTATTAACACATAAAGTACAACTCATTGCAAATATCGATCCACTAAAGTACTTACTCAGCAAAGCAGCATTGACAGGCCGCTTAGCCAAATGGGTGATGACACTAAGTGAATTTTACATCAAGTATGTGGACCGTAAGGCTATCAAGGGCCAAGTTATTGCAGATCAGTTGGCCGATGCACCTCTCATAGGCAGTCATCCTCTTATTTCCAATTTTCCAGATGAAGAGATATTCATGATCATAGCAACACAACCATGGAAACTATACTTCGATGGTTCATATACTAGGCATGGCTCGGGGGCAGGCATTCTGTTTATCACACCTCAAGGTGACAACATCCTGAAGTCTTACAGGCTAAATTTTCCATGTACAAACAACATAGCAGAATATGAGGCCTTGATCACAGGACTCAGACTAGCCATACAATGGAAACTGAAAGAGCTACAGATATATGGCGACTCCCAACTGGTCATTCGACAAGTTACAGATGAATATCAGACCAAGGATGATAAACTCATGTCATACAAGCACATGGTGAACAATTTAAAGGCATCATTTACAAATATCACCTTTAAGCAGATACCCAGAGATCAAAATCGAGTTGCTGATGCCATGGATACCATTGCATCTCTCCTAGATCTTCCACATAATTCAACACGCTACGAGTTCTTGGTAGAACAACTTTGGATTCCTGCTTATGATATCCCTGAATCCAAGATGATATGTTGCCTTGTCGGTTCCGAATCCCCATGGTATAGAGAGTTCTACACCTATCTCTATGATCACACACTTCCTCCTAACCAATCGAATAACCAACGTAAAACCTTCATTCGCCAAACCACTCGATATACCATCATTGTTGAAACCCTGTACCAACATAGTCTTGATGGTACTCTCCTTCGATGTCTAGAACATGATGAGACAAAAAAGGCCTTGGAAGAGGTACATGAAGGAATTTGTGGGACTCACTCAAGTGGTCCTTCCTTAGCAAAGAAGATCATGCGCACTGGATATTATTGGCCATCCATGGAAAAAGACTCCTACTATTTTGTCAGAAAATGCAAGAAATGCCAAGTTCACGGAGACTTGATACATGCACCAGCATAAGAATTGCAACCCATCACAACACCATGGCCCTTTTGTCAATGGGGACTTGACCTTGTGGGTAAAATTCATCCATCTTCATCCAACAACCACAAATTAATTATTACCGCCACCAAATACTTCACAAAGTGCATCGAAGTTGTTCCACTTACCCAAGTCACCATCAAGAAGATCACCTCATTCATCCTTAATTACATTATCTGTGGGTATGGTGTACCCATGTCCATCATCACAGATAACGGGCTTCCTTTCAAAAATCGAGACGTCCGTGAGCTTTGTGAGAAGTTTCACATCCAACACCTCTTTTCCACTCCCTATTACCCTTAAGACAATGGTCAGGCCGAAGCATCGAAAAAGAACATATTAAGAATCCTCAAGAAGACAGTCAATGATGACGGTCGTGATTGGCACCTTCAATTAAAGCTAGCACTATGGGTGTATTGAACTAGCATTTGAACCCCCACAGGCGCAACTCCCTACTCACTGGTCTATGGTGCAGAAGCCATCCTTCCTATTGAGGTCGAGATACCATCTCTACGGGTTTCCTTGCATAATTTGATAGATGATGAAGCATACCGAGTCTCTCATCTTTAATACTTGGAACTACTTGATGAAAGACGACAAGCTGCATACAACCACCTCAAAGCCTATCAACAGTGCATGAGCAAAAGCTATAATCATTGAGTTAGACCTCATACATTTGAGGTAGGTGATCTTGTTCTTAGAGAGAATCCTCGTAACCAACCATACAGAGAGCATCAGGGAAAGTTTCAATCAAACTAGCTGGGTCCATATGTTATAACTGCTATATTTGGGTCTGACGCATATCAGTTGGCTACTTCAAAAGGAGAACCGCTAGCAGATCCGATCAACAACATGCACCTCAAAAGGTTCCATACATAAGATGTACAGAGCATCAAGCTCCCATACATATCAACAAGAATACCAAAAACATTCAGATAAATGTCTTGAATAAAATACAAAAAACAAATCAAAATAGTAAAGAAAAATCATACATCCAAATAATGAGCAACCACTCCAGTGGCACCTTGGGTAAGTGCGATGGTGAAAACCTGGCAAACAAGCGCCACTCGTAAAGGCTATGGCTCCATTGTGTTTTAAAATTTTTGCGATCACATTCATTGCATCCACTCATCCATCAGTCAAACCATGACTTGTTATTGATCTGCAATCAAGGATAGTACTTCATGCGTCTTGCATCCCGCTTTTTCATAGTCATGTCTAAATTGGGGGCAATGCTCTTAACCTATTGATGGAAGTGGATTCTACATTACTTGTGATTCATTGAGTTCTTCATTCAAAACTATCTCACAAAATCCAAAAACATTCAAAACTATCTCACAAAATCCAAAAACATTCAAAACAACTCAAAAATCCAAAAAAATCATAAAACATCAAAACTCAATCAAAAACATGGCAACGCATAAAAATCCTGTGTACATACACATCAAAGTAGATACCAAACAAACAATTTGAAATACTCAAATGATGACCACTTATCACATCGACCAAACAGTCAACATCGACACGCAAACTGTCTTAACCAGGATGCATCCTTCCTTACCAAAACAAAGACCTGATAACATTTTCTTTGACAAGAAAATTTTGTTTAAGCTATCAAGTACTTGGTCAGTTTGATAAAGTTATTTATTTATTTATATCAGGTTCCTATACTACTCTGGGATATCCACAGCTGATTAGAGTAGTCGGGATGGTTCCTAAGCATTGTTTGCTTATCTTCTGCAAATTATTCCAATGAAGTTCTCGAGCATGTACTAATGGTGTCTATGTGGGAAGTTCACTAAGCTACATGATCTTATGCAAAATATAGTCATGGATCACTATGACTTACTGATTACAGCGTATACCTCAACCATATGAGCATGAACCATTATGGAGGGTCCATATTCTTTATTTATTTTGCTTGCTTACATGTACAATGCTCCAAACTCGGTTCCTAATGCCTCGTCCAAGATTGATACTACCATTTATCAATGATGAAAAATAAAGCACTATGGATCGTCATTCCATCTCATATGTTTACATTGCATTCTGTTGCATTCCATCCATCCATAAATTCATATAGTTGCATATCATTCATACATAGTACTGACAATGCATACTCTCTTTTGTTGATCCTCTTCCATAGGAATGAGTTCCAGGTCCTCCATACCTTCTATCTAACATTGAATCCCTCCTCACCCTCCCTGTCTAGGTCTTCCATACCTTCTATCTAACATTAAATCACCCCCCCCTCACCCTCCCCATCTCGATAATCAACACCACATATCCCTTCATCATTTCCCATCAACTCACTCAAGATACGTTCATCCCCATCCATCTTTAACAAGAGGGGTTGCGCTTCCCATCCTCAGTCATTCACACACTCAAGCAAGTTACTCTGTCTACATAGGCACATCGACTCACACACACCTAGACTATCAATAGATATGCTGATCAAGTATCTTTAGGTCTCAATAGGTAATCGATCATGGCAAACCTAGACTACAACAGACATTTCTCATCATGACCTAGTCTTAATGGGGCTGCTATGATTCACCACAACCAACCTACAAAACAAACACTATCAATTGATCAACCAATCAAACACAATCAAAATGGGCAATTATATAAATTGTCTAAGTCTCAATGAGTATTTTGTTAGAGTATTAGGGTATTTACTTGGTTAATTAAACAATATTTGTTTAATTATTTAAGTTCCCTTTATCTCTTTTACACTTAAGCTAACTTTAGGTGCATATAATTAATTATTTTAATTAATTATTATGTGCAAACCTAGGTTTTCCCTTTTAGGGTTTCTTGACCTATTAAAGGTTGAGTTCTTTCTTTTCATTGTATGAAGAAGGATTATTATTGACAATACATTTTTGGAGATTATTGAGCTCTCATCTTTTGGAGCATATTTTTCCTGTGTATTCTTTCCTTCTGTGATTTGCTTCATTGCTTCTCCTTGTAACAGGTTTTTTAGCTTGCAGAGATTATTTGGACTCCTGTGGTGTTGTATTTCTCGACTCCTATATGGTATCAGAGCTTCAGATCTGCAGCTACCTGTTCTTGTTTTGAGAATTTTGCATTGGAAGCAGATCTGGGGTTTCAGGAATTTTTTATGTACCTAGGGTTTGACCTTTTCTCTTAGAACTTTGGGCCTAAACGGACCTCACCATTGTGCTCAGAAGGCCCAAAAACCCCTATGGTCATATTAAATTTGACCTATTTTGGTTCCTGAGCCTCTGTGAGTATTTTTTTCTCAGATCCAGGCAGTACAGCCCTAGGACACAAATCGAGAAAAAAAAATTTTGCCTTTTTACGGCATGCAGGCCGAAATTTGATTTTTTGTAAAAAAATTGAAAAAAAAAATATATATCAAAAAGGCGATTGTTGTTTTTTTTCCAAAAAAAAAAAACAACACAAAAAAGTTTTTTTTTTGGGGGGATTCTGAATTACGCAGGGTACCGGACTGACAGTCCGGCCCCCTACCGGCCCCTGCTGTCCGGCCCTTGCCAGCCTCGGCTTTCGCTCCCACCAGCCGCCAACGGCTCCCTGCCACCTACCGCCGCCTGCAGCACAACCCCTACCAGCTGCTCTGCTCGGGACCACCCACCACCACCCACCTGCACAGTCATCCCAACCCTACTCCGCCTTGCCGCCGCCAGCCACCTTGCAGCCCGTAGCCGCCGGCCTCCCTGCAGCCCCCGCCCAACCAGGCCTCCTCCGCCGCTCGGCCACCTCGCCGCCGGAATCCGCCGCTCGGCCACCTCGCCGCCGGAATCCGCCGCCCAGCCAGATGGCTGCTTAGGCTCCACCAAAACAGTGTCCCTTTTTTCGGCTGACCACCGCCCAGCCATCGGGGCGCCACCCACTGGCCACCGGACCACCAAAGAGCCACCAGACCTCCTTTTTTGGCCTTTTTCAGGGGGGGCTTGGTTTTTTGGCTCTATCTTGGGCATACAGAGTCATTTTTTCAAAAATGAATAGGCGTCAGAAAGCTAGTTCCGAGGCTGACCTCACGGTGTTGGTAGTTTTTTCCAATTTTTCTGTTTGACTGTGTTTTTTTCTAGTCAAAGTGAGGTCTAGTTTTTGCACTCCAGGAGCCATAGAATGAGCATCCAACCTCCGTTTTTTGAAAATTTTATATTTTTGGAAAGCATGTGCTGTGTACTTTCCAACCATCTAAGTTTTATTTCTAGATTCTTCTCCATGCATATTTTATTTAGTTTTTCGCTTTTCAGCACTCTGGTGGATATCGTGGTTGTTTCAGGTCTAGGGATCTCTTCTCTGAGTAGGGTGTCTCTATTTTGGTTCTCGTTTCTATTTCCAATCTTCTTATCATTGTAGCTTGTACTTGTGCAAACGCACTGAGATAAAGTGCCATCATGCATTGTTTACTTGGAATCTTGCATATCTTGTGTCTTGTTGTACATGCACTATTGATCAAGTGCCATGAGGGGGTTGATGTTTGCCTGTTGTTTGCCATCTTCCTTTGTCCAGTAAGTGTTCCTTCCATGACATTCGTCTCATGATGATGTGTCTCAGCACCTTTGATGTTCTTGGTTCTTCATCATGCAGTGTTTTTTGGCTGTCCTTTTCAGTGTTCCTGTCCCTCTCCCACTTCCGCATTATGGGGAGGTTTGTCCTGTTGGTTCTAATGCTTCCATGGTTCAATTTATCAACTCTTTAGGCTTTGGTGTCTCATGCCATCTATATCTTCGATTTCAGTTGTTTTTTCCTTGTTTGCCTCCCGATTCGTGTAGTGTCATTTGAGGGCACTCATGCAGATTACAGTCTTCTCTACCTGGTCATGTTCTATTTCAGTGGAGGTTCTTTAGATCAATAGTTATTCTTCGACAGAGTTTGCGGGTTCTTCATGCTTCAGTGGTATTCTTTTCCATCTCTTTTTGGAGTAGAATTTTGTTCCCAAGTGGTTTTCTCTATTTCTCTTGTTCATAGAGATTTCATTGTATTTGGGTACCTGATCAGGCGTTGTTGCCGGGACCCATCTTTATTGCTTTCATTAGTTGTTCTAGGTTTTAGCTTCTCCCTAAGTCTATCTTAAGGGGGGGTGTTAGAGTATTCAGGTATTTACTTGATTAATTAAATAATATTTGTTTAATTATTTAAGGTCCCTTTATCTCTTTTACACTTAAGCTAACTTTAAGTGCATATAATTAATTATTATGTGCAAACCTAGGTTTTCCCTTTTAGGGTTTCTTGACCTATTAAAGGTTGAGTTCTTTCTTTTCATTGTATGAAGAAGAATTATTATTGACAATACATTTTTGGAGATTATTGAGCTCTCATCTTTTGGATCATATTTTTCCTGGGTATTCTTTCCTTCTATGATTTGCTTCATTGCTTCTCCTTGTAACAGGTTTTTCAGCTTGCAGAGATTATTTGGGCTCCTGTGGTGTTTTATTTCTCAACTCCTATATATTTTGCTTCAGATACCTTGACTTCATCGGGCAATTACATCAATTGTCTAAGTCTCATCAGGTCACTTTGATTCACTTACTCGGACTTTATCTTGTCCAAGCGAACAACTGACATCAACTGTCACGCTTTGACTCAACCAGGGCAATTTAACTTATTGCACTAGATTGCCTAACCAATGTTGATCAATTGTACAGTTTCAATCAAAAGCACACACTACCTTTGCACTGTATCTCTTGCATTGCCTAAGGGTACTCACTGGCTTCCCCTTTCTCTGTATTCAATCCATTTTCTCCCATTCTTTTATCGTTGTTGTTGAATTCTTCTATTCTACCTCCCTTCCACTTTTCGACCTTTTTCGAGAAATTGCCCAATTTTTTGAAATTTTTCGGTCCATCTCTCGAGGGAGCATACCACCCATTAAATTAACATTTATGGGGAATATTTCTTCACACCTATTTTTCTTTCTTTGAAACAACGCGATAAACCACACCATCTCAAAGAGGGGCAAATGTAGTCACATAAATATGCCCACTTAATTAAATGATTATTTGCTATTTATTTGATTAATAAACCATCAACAACCAGTTAATTAAATTAACAGTTAATTAATTCATCCTCAAATCCCTCTCCTATTAATTAAATAAATTATTCAATTTATTTAAATTAATTAACTAAACCATACCTTTAAATCAATTAAATGAATAAATCCTATTTATTTAATTTAATCCCCTTTCCTCTTTTAAATAAACAATTAAAAAATTTATTTAAATCCCTAAATTCTCTCCCCCCCCACTTGCATTCTCCCACAAATACAAGTTGCAACTACAATTCAAATAAAAGAATTTTTATTTTATTTAAAATCCTATTTTCCCTCACCCACCAAACCCACTTGTTCTTCTAATCCCCTTCTGACCATTCCTAATTAGCCTAACCCATCCCCTAATTATTGTCACATTCCTAAACAGCTTGAAGTCACTTCTCAAAGCCTCCAAAGCCTTTGAAAAGCATTTAATGCTTTATGTGTTCAACAAGCTAACCTCTAAAGTCTTCTGAACCACTTATGGCTCTTACATGACCATTAATGGTTAACTCAACTCACCCACATGGTTAGAGACTTTCTCTCTAACTCAACCTCCATGTAACCCATGTGTCTCCTCAAGCATTCATTGCTTTGACCATGGTTATCCTCACTAACTCTTGCACAAGAGTTTATCCATTCGATAAAGACATTATTTATTGGATAATGGATTTATTCATTCAACTCAACATTAACCTTACCTCCCAAGTTAACCCTCAAGTCATGTCAATCATTTAATGCTTATTCCCTCCCCTCTCAAGCCATCTTATGATGACATTTGTCATCCTGAGATTGGTTTGAAAGCTCTCAAATGGATCTTAAGCCCTTCAATCCCAGCCCTTGTTGAGATTACTCAATCTCAACCATCCATTGCTCCATTTTTCCTATAAATAGAGCTCATTTCTTCATAATCCAGATCCTGAAATCTTGTATGCATCTAACTTATAGTGAATTCTAGAGAGCATTTAGCATATTCATCTATATTTGTCTTTTGGGCTAAAATTAACACTAGATAATTAGATAAATATCTCATTTTAGTTTGTTCATACTCGCATCCTCATAAGCTTTTATTTTACAATCTTGAATCTCCATAAGACATCCAAAATAGTGCAAAAAGCTATTGAGAGCTACACTCATTTGGGAACTTGGAGAGGAGAGGAACAAGGGAGGAGAAGCTACAAGCATGGTGGAAGGCATTTGGAGATACCTTATTGCATTTCTTTTCTTCATTAAGATTTCTATTTTGATTTTAGTGTCTCTCTTGATATGCTTGCTTAGGATAGTGTTTGATTTTTTATTTTCTAACACTAACAATTGGGTTGTTGCTTGTTTGTTTGTGTTCGACTTGACAACATCCTAACCATCCTTTTTGCAGAACATCAGTATGTATTTTATGAACAATGTCTCCTTAGTGATAGAAAGTGTGCAATCCTTCATTAAGGATACCATTTCCTAGCAATATGGAAGGTTTGTATTCTTAATCTCTGCCCATTTCTTAATTTAAAAGATGATATCTTTATTAAATATCTCCTCTAATTTTGGAGGTAGACATCTTTAGGAAAATATCTCTTCCTCCCTCTTTAAAATGACCCCTTTACACTTGTTGAAAAATATGTCTTTTACAACTATCTCTTCCTTTCTTATAGCAATGAGGCATGTACAAGGATCTTTCTTCCTAGCTTGGAATGCATGTATGTTTATTAAGGGCATCTTCTTGGTGTTGAAGGTGCTTATCCTTGATCGCTATCTACCTTAAGATATCAACCTAGAGGTATGTTGACATCTTAAGGGGAGGCATATGAGCTCTCCTTTTTTCTCGTGTTAATTTATTTATGTTATATCCTCAAACTAGAAGTGTTGTGATACATAGTGCCCCCTACGGCATGGTTATCATTTTTTTGAGATTCATTAAAGGTTACTTGGAATAGCATGGATTGCTAGTGTGATCATTGTTGTTGTTTACACCTTTACAAGTGTTGTTATTATTGTTGTTTGTGTTTTGTGTCACTACAACAACCATTTTGTAGTAGAGTTTTTGGATTGCCTTGCGAACAAATGGTTTTGTTTGATAATCTTCTCTATCATGGATCACCTAGCATAACACAACTTCCTAGCCAATAAAATCCATGATATAGCATGAATCACCCAATATTACACAACTTTTTAGCTAGTAGTATTCATGTTTCTTCTCTTTTCTCTTACCATATGACTAATAGTAAGCATCTCCCTAGTAGACCTAGAAGTCATATCTCTTCTCCTGTGATGGAGTGTTCAAGTAGAATTGTTGGGACTGGGAGGTTGGATCGACCAGATCCTCCACCTGTCAGATGTAGACAAAATGAATGTTTTTTGGATTAGGATGGTACACAAAATCTACTATCAAAAGATTGTCTAAAATTCTTGGGACTAGGAGGTGTGAACTGGCCTGGTCTTCTGCTTTTCATGCCATCAAAATTTGAGTTTGATTGTCATCATTTACTTTTCCAAATTCTTCACACGTAACTCCTGGAAAAAATTCCTACACACAAAATGACGAAAATAGGTTTGTTGATGGGGGCTTTCCTAGGTCAAACCTCGGGTTGTGAATTAACCTTGAAGTATAATGTTTTCCTTTTGAGGGAAAGCATAGATCTAATCTAAAAATGCTTGAAATTGAACATGATACCTTGATAAATTTTTCTTGAATCCTCACACAAGGTTTTAAGATGTCATGCAGAATGTTGATCATGAATGTTGTGCTTTAACTTAAATTCTTCGTCAATGCTTGATGAATGCTTGATTGCTTGTTCACTTGGAATTGAATTGATTTTATAATTAAGAGATCACTTGAATTGTAGGTAGACCCCTTCAAATGTTTGAATTTTTGGAGTCGACTAACATGAATCTAATTTGTTTTTCGCACACATGAGGCAAGAAATGAGGGGTCATATTTTGGGTCCCAATCACGAGTACCAGGGCACCTAAGGCATCCTAGTCTTGTCAATGAGCACATAAAATTGAACAGAGGTTGAGGAAGGAGTTGAAAATGCAGATTTCAAGATGATGTGAGTAGAATCAAAGTGGGCACGAAGCAAAACATGCTTAGGGGATATTTAGGATGGGACTTGCTAAAGTGGGCATCAATGTCTCAAGATTAGATGGACCTTAAGTGATTGTCTCCATTGCATATGATTTGTTTGGGTGATATACTTCACCACTCTACTCACAATAATTTTATTAAGTCTCAAATATAGGGCTCATAACTTATTAATGATGTAGTGAAAGTCCTTCATTAAGGACGTCTACAAGTATTTTTGGAGGAGTCTTTGTCAATTGCAGAGAAAATACAAGTGATGCTTAATGGATTTAAGGAATATGCTTTCAAATTGGAAGCCAAAGTTTTGAAGGATGTAGAGAAGAAGGTGGAAGAGAAAATACTAGAAGTTTTGGTGATTAGATCTAGTGGCAGCATACATGTTTTAAAAGAAATGGCCTAAATATACTAAGGACATTAAGGGTCACATAGATATTATAGCATCACAAATTGTACAACTATCCAATACTATAGACATGAAGAATGGTGTAGAAGGAAACAAAAGGCTTCAAATAGAAAAATTGTACATGCAACTAAATCCATTGACTAATCAGAAGAACAAAATTAAGAAATGATTCGATCATCTGAGAGATGTTGTAGACTTGCAACTCACCAACATGGTGAGACTATTTGAAGACTCTTAGAATCTTGATTTGGTG
The DNA here is from genome assembly GCF_030272615.1 of Cryptomeria japonica. Classification (NCBI taxonomy): domain Eukaryota; kingdom Viridiplantae; phylum Streptophyta; class Pinopsida; order Cupressales; family Cupressaceae; genus Cryptomeria; species Cryptomeria japonica. Next base: position 688,474,693 of record NC_081405.1, on the reverse strand, counting down.
GTGAAGGTTTCAGATAACTGTAGGGAGGCAAAGGATATTCTTTTGAATATTTAAAGTCAATATAATATTTTGGCCTCTATGTAAGAAGATTGGAAGATCTCTTGGTATCAACTCAAGTTTGTTCGCAAGGGCATCATGCCCCCTGCCATGCAAGCTACTTAATTTTTGCGGGTAAGAATTTGTTTGTTTTTGTACAAACATATGTAGACGAGTCGAAGATTTTTGGTGCACAGTTTTGGTCCTCAGTTTTGTTCATACACTAAGGGGGAGATGATGAAGATAGGGGAAGAAATTTTGTAGAGATTGATGGAGTTTGTACAATGATGAAGAGACTGATAACTCAATGATGAATGTATAGTACCAAACCGGTACTGAGAGGGGGGGGTGAATCAGTACAGACAAAAACACAATCCTAAACTAGTTTGTCAGTAGACATTGTGCTTTGACAGACAAACAATGATACCGGTCTTAAACAGAGTACAACCGATAGAACCTAGAATAACTGAGACAAGCATAAACCGGTTGACACTTATCTTTTCATACATTCTAATACTTCATTTCCATTTCACCCTAGTGCATGAATAGGTAATCTATCATCAAAAGATATATAATCAGCTAGATCAACATGATTTACCTTCTGACACAAATCAATCAAACCATCACAAGAATGTCACCACACATGACAGACAAATTTTTCACATGGAAACCCAACTGGGAAAAACCACAGGGATGAATACCCACAAGCTATTTTTGAACTCTTTAGAAGTCCGCTCAATTAGGAGCCTTGTCCGGTTAAAGACTGATACAATAGGTTCTGTTAGGAACCGATCCTGTTAGGGATCACCCAATAAAGGGATGGCTAGAATACCCAGTTAAGGGTTAAACCCTGCTAGAGGTTACCTTGTTAGAGGATTTCAAGAACTCAATGGTTTTGAGTCACCCTATTAAAGGATTTACAACAAGTCGGTTAAAGCTACCCTGTTAAGGGATTTCCCAACTTTTGAGGTGGTTAGAGATCAATAGGTATTACAATGATCTGGTAACAACACTTAATGCCAATGCAGATCTACTTTAGCTCCTCTTCACCTTCTACACTTACACTCTACAGGTATCACTTCTCTCCTCTGGTCTAGCAAGAATCACGTATCTCTTCTCTTTTATACACACACACAACTTTTGCCAACAACCTCAGAAAGAAACACAACATCAACCTTATAGGAAATGGATAGGTCGGTAGGTGTGAGGCCCTACCCCGACCCATCCTATCTCTTCAGTTATTTTTATTTTGGAACTATTTTGGATGCTAGTTTTGACACACTATGGATATAGAACTTTTCATGATTCCGCGATTTTGGTAACATTGATATATGTGGATGCTTCATTTCTATGCCTTGTGGATTATAGAATATTATATGATTCTAGATTAAGGTAATATTGTGATGATGCAGGTTATTATCTGAATTTCAGGATTTGATATAATGTTTGGAAAATGTTTGCATATATTGTAGATGGATCAAATTTTGAGGATTATGAGGAAATTGCTTTGAATTGTGACAAATTATATTTCATAATGTCAAGTCTTTGTAGAATGAATGTATTGTATTCTGATTATGTGATTTTATATATTATATGAGGCTATTTGGGAAGTACTAATGTTTAAATTGAGATGTGCAGGAAAATATCCATGTGACCATGGAAATATTAGGGAGAATCAAGCCTAGGCCAATGTGCGTTAGTAAAACTAGGGGTTGTCTATTTGGAGAGACAACACCTCGTATGTACTGTATTTTATTCGTAAATGTAAAATGTTGCATGAGTGTAATTTGTATTTATTGGATTGATTAAATTGTTTAAGGGACAATTGCCATGTGGTTATTGTGATGTGGAATTATTTTGTAGTGTCACTTGACACCTATGTAGTATGTTGTGTTGGCAATTGTCATGTCACCTTTTTGAAAGTTTTATTTTTGTTAATGGTTATATCCCCTAATTATCCTTGAAGGAACCAAGAAATCTAGGTTAGAGAGCCACAAGGAAGGTCAACTCAGAGTTGACCCGTAGGTTAACTTCAGGTGGACTTTCTGAAGGTCAAATCAACTCCTAGAGTCAATTTTAGAGCTTTTCTATTAGGCCTCATGGGGTACCTATGGGTGAAGGCCAAAATTGGCCATGTGTCTTTCCCTTAGGACTTGTTTAACCACCCAAAAAAGTGGTTTTCCCAAGATGGACGAATTCCATCTATAGGAGTGCCATCCTTGGAAGGAGAACCTTCTTGGAGATAGTAATCCCTCTTCCCCATTTCCATTTCCCTTCTCTAGGCACCTAGGTTAGGGAGTGTGTAAGACCTAGGGAAGACCAACCCAATGGGAGATCACTCACTCTATCCAAGAGGTTGGAAGGAGTGAGAGAGGCCTTCTTAGGCTAAGAATGGAAGCTTAGTGAGGTAATCACCCACTCTCCACTTTTGGAGATTTTTGGAAAAATTTGGAAAGAAAAACCAGTTTTAGAAATTTAGAGGAATTTTTGGTGGCCAAGGATTGCAGAAAGTTGTGTGGATTGGGCAGCTCATCTCCAACTAAGTTTAGCATACCTATTGGCAGAATAAGGTTGGTTGTTATCTCCTCTTGGTTTTGTTGTCTATGTTAGTTATGTTGTTTTGTTGAAGGAAAGAAATGCTTGTAAAGAAAGTGTGTATGTAAATTGTTGTTGAAGGAAATAATGTGTAGTTTCATTTCTATGTTTTTCTATTTTGTGTTCTTGTTTTGGGAGTGTCCAAGATCTTCTACTCTTGGGAGAGTAGGATGATCTTGGGGTGGAAGAAGCATGACAGCCTTGGGTGAGAGGCTCTCCTTAAGGAGAGTGATCTCAAGGGTGTCCTTTGTGACCCTTGCTGCATAGCCTTGTGTATGCATTTGGGGGTCATAAGGGGAGAGAAATGGCTTTGAGCCTTTGGGGGGCATAAGGTGGTTGGGATGAATTCTGTTGAGTATTTTGAGTTGCCATGAGGTGGCTTGTGTTATATTTTTTTTGGCTGCAGTCTCCCCAATGGTACTTGGTCCACTTCCACCCGTAGATTGATCACCCCAGGTGTGGTGAAAAGTGTAGCTTGGGATGGAAAAGTGTATGTGTTGTGTGCTTGCCCTATTGTTGTGTTGTATTGCCTGATTGTAACCCGTCTAGGTCTTGATTCTCCTAGCTCGGGGGTGGCTTCTGGTAAGCCTAGGCTGGGAGGTGAGCATCCCATGGTCACAGTCCTTAAACTTTACTTGCAGGTGGCTTGGGGAAAAAGACTAGGAGTTGCAGATTTTGTGTTGCAGACTTCTATTTCAGATTTCTGATTTTTATTTAAATGCAGAAAAGAAGAAAGAAATGTAACCTTAGGATTTGTAGCAAAAAAGAAAAAAAAGAAGAGAAAGTGCAGATGTAAATATAGGACTTAAAATGATTCTGTTTCTGTTTAAATAAATGTAGTTAATATTTTCTGTGTAAAAGATTAGAGAAAAAGGGGACTGTTAGTCTATCTACCCATTTTCATATTTGGGTTATTGTAACTATCATTCTGGAAAAACAATGTAAATGTGACTTTTATTATATTTGATGACTATTGTGTTTGTTGTAGTCTACATTTAAATCTGGTTTGTAACATGTTATTTACTGCAATATTAAAGAAAAGAAAACAGAAAAAAAAAGATGCATTAGGATTTCTTATTCACTATTTACTAGTTTTATTTACTGCAAATGTTAAAGAAAGAAAAAGAAGAAATGCAGTAGGGTTATTATTTACTTGCTTAGTTTTATATTCTGTTATTTTATGTCTATTAGAAAGAAAGGAGAACCAGTATTGCTTTATTGCTGTAGAAAATTTTAAATAAAAGGAAGAAGAAGAAAATAGATCTAATCTAAATGCTGTTAGAAAACAAAAAAATAAGAAACAGAATGTAGATGTTTAAAACCTCAAATCAATATAAGGGTTTTTAACCCTATTACTTCAACATTTAGTCATATATATATTTCTATATGTATATAAGTATATATATTGAAAATATATGCCTATATATATAGAAAATATATATATATAAGATTTCCTGTATATGTATACCCCTGTAACAACGAAATAAAAAAAAAAAACACAAAAAAAAAACATGTATTTTGAATCCGGTGCATCTCTGTTCAAATCATATAAAATATAATGCAGAATAAGCCCTTTAATCTTATATATATATATATATATTCTGCATCAAAAAAATATGCTCTGTGAATGCCTGTAGAAGAAAGTATCTTCATATTCATAAATGATATGGTGCATATTATATATATATATATATATATATATATATATATATATATATATATATATATATATATATATATATATATATATATATAATATACATTTGATATTTCAAAAAAAAACACGGCACATATTATTCACCCCCACGAACTATGCATTTTAATAATGTTTTTTTTTAAAAAAAAGAGAGAGGAGACACGCGGGTCACTGTGCGTAACACAGTGGACGGCCACGGCCGAGCCACTATGTTACACACAGTGGGCGGCGCCGAAGGGCACCGCACTGTGTGTAACACAGTGGGCGGTCGCAGCCGCCACTGTGCTACGCACAGTGAACGGCGCCCGCCACTGTGTGTATACACAGTGGGCGGCGGCTATGCCGTCCGCCACTGTGTGTACACACAGTGGGCGGCGCTGCCGCCACTGTGCGTATGCACAGCGGCGCCCAAATCCCTTCCTCCTCCACCGCTTCTCCCCGCATGAAACCCTAGCTTGCCGTACCTGCAACCTCCAAAACCACAAAAAAAAAGGGACACTCAATAAAATATAGACGTTTAATAAACCCTAACCCATTTCGGGTTAGGGTATAAAAGGATAAAAAAATAAAATAGGTCAAGTGTAAATTATAAAAATGCAACCCTAACCCAATTTCAGGTTAGGGTTAGCATTATAAGAATTATATATATATATATATATATATATATATATATACAAATAAATGTATTTATATATATATGTATATATATATAAGTAAGAGAATTAAAGTAGAGCATCATAATTAATTTTGAAATTATAATGAGGGTTAGTATTTAAAAATATATATATATGATTTTATATATATATATATATATATAAGGAATTTAAATGGGGATTTTTAAACATTGATTTTAATATATATATATTTTGGGGGCAATTCAATAATGAGATTTTCTTTTATATGACCATTTAGATTGGAGTTTTAAACTTGGTTTTAATATATGAAATGGGGTTAATTAATGATAGGATTATTATACGTCCATTTACTCCTTAGGAGATTTGAAATTTTAAAAAGGGATTTAAGAATGAAGGGGTTATCAAAATCGGAAACACCATACATCAACTCGATTAATTTAATTAATTAATCAATAGACTTCCCTAATTATATTTGGGGTATTAGGAAAATTTAAAAAGGGGAATTTGTAGAACCAATTTTATGGACCATAAACCCTTGGGGGTAAGCTTGGGCCAAATTTAATTTAATCGACAAATTAAGAAGTTAGGGAAAATTAGAATTGGCCTTAGCTTATTGTCGGTTTTAGTGGACAAACGACATTGTAGTAATTCAAACCCTCATCAGTTGGATGTATATAATAATTTCGCAGGTGTATCAATTAATCAATAGCATTATCCTTATATGGATTGGGAATGATTTAATACCTTAAGGTAACCAATTATTCCTTGATTTAATTAGCGACAACTTGTCTTAGGTAATTGAGCTAGCTAACTAATCGGCAATGCAAATTAATCTTCACCAATCAAGTCACTCGCTCGAGTTGGTTATTTAACTTAACCTTAGTAAGTAAGTTAATTACATCCTAGATAAGACAAAACTTTAAATACAGTCGTTATGTATTAGGATTTATAGCGAGTTCATGACGTCAAAAAAATTTTGTTGTTCCGTTTTGTGCCCTAAAGTTTGGGCACGACATCTTGGTATCAGAGCCAGGTTTCCAACACTAGGAACCTTTCTCCATTACGTTTCGCTTTAATTATCTAAATTAATCAAATATTTTCTTAAACGGAAAAATATAAATATAAATATATGAAAATTAAATTATTTAATTAATTGTTTATTTATTTTATTTCTTGTTTCCTCATAGGATGCCTCCGACTACGCGACAAGCTCGCAAGCGCGGAAGGGGTCCTAGGCGTACACGTATGGCACGCGAGGATGTTGCTAGGGAGGAACCGGTTCCAGAAGGGAACCCGGAAGCACGTCCCGAACCACCGGTTGACCCTAACCGAGACATCTTGCTAGCTCTTCAGAACTTGATTGGGATAGTGCAGGACAGGCTTCCAGCAGTGGACCGTCATGCAGATAATCAGAACTCAGGGAGTCATAGATCAGTGGATAGGGAACGGAGTAGGAGTCCACCTCCTAATTCCGTAGAGGGTGAGGCAGAGCATGAACCAGAGTCCGTTCACCTGCCCGAACCCCCTCCAGTAGCAGCACCTGTGTACTTTGAGAGAGCACGTCAGGAACCAGAAGACCTGATTAGAGAGGTTTTACGCCTCCAGCCGCCATCTTTTGGAGGCACTACTGATGGAGTAGAGGCTGAGGCATGGCTTTTAAGCCTAGATCGGTGCTTCGCATTGCGATCTTATGAAAGCAATCTGAAGGCACGCGTTGCAGTCCACCTTCTGAGATCGACAGCCTCCACATGGTGGAAGCAAGAGGAATTCAAGTGCGGACTCACTGCAGATACCATCACATGGGAAATCTTCACAGAGAGGTTCAGAGAGAGGTACTTGTCAGAGCATTTCTGGCAGCATAGGATCGATGAGTTCCATGACCTCCAGCAGAAGGGTCTCACAGTGACCCAGTACGAGAGTAAGTTTATTGAGCTCCTACCTTATGTAGATTACCTGAAGGACGAGAAGCTACTCGTCAACCGATTTGTTAGGGGACTTAATGCTGGGATAGCAGGACCAGTGAGGATGGCCGCTCCAGGGAGCCTTCGGGTTGCCGTAGAGAAGGCCCTTATAGCCGAGGAGATTCAGATCAGGCCATAGGACACGAGGGATCGGTTCCAGAACCGAAACCCATCTCCCCAGCCTTTCGGGTTTCAGAAACCCCATTGGAAAGGCAACCACAGAAATGTTTCGGGGTCCCATAAACCCCCTCCTCCACAGCAGTCACAGCAGAGTCAGAGACATAGGCCACCTCAGGGACAGCAGGGCTCCAGGCCCAAACAGTGGCAGTCACAGGGACCTAGGCGTGACCAGAGAGTTCAGGGTACATACACACCCCCGGCACAGGCTCAACAGTCCTCCAGAGGTGGGTACAGTGGTTCTAGCCGGACAGGTGGGCATCCTTTTACTAGGCCTCAGGGCGCACAGTTTCAGGCACGCGGTGCTTGCTTCACGTGTGGAGCCATGGGGCACATGGCGAGAGAGTGTCCACAGGGACAGATGACAGGGAATCAGAGGATGGCAACATCAGAGCCTACAGTTGGGGACATGGGCAAGACCCATAGAGTCTTCGCAGCGGTTGATAACCGCCAGGCAGAGCACCAGGCCACAGACATCGAGGCTGCAGGTAAGGTCAGAGGTAGTAGTATTTCTATATTATTTGACTCAGGAGCGACTGACTCCTTTATATCTCCATTGGTTGTGGAGCGTTGCGGGCTAGTGGCAGTAAGGCAAAGTGTCAGCTGGGAAGTGGAGTTAGCTTCAGGGGCTAGAGTGTCAGTGGATTCAGAGGTTAGGGGATGTCCGCTCCAGATTGGTAATACCACCACCTTAGTAGACCTTAGAGTTACACCACTCGGATCTTATGGCGTCGTACTTGGCATGGACTGGCTTTACGCCCACAGAGCCAAGAGGGATTGTCGCTTGAAAAGGGTCGAGTGTGAGGATGATCATGGTGCTCCCATAGTAATCACTGGGATTCAGAGACCCGTGTCTCTTCGTATGATATCCGCAATGCAGCTTAAGCGGAGCATGCGAAAGGGATGCCAGTTGTTTGCTATCACAATCAGTGACCGAGAGGAAGAAAATGAGAAGGAGCCGTCCATAGATGATCACCCCATCCTCGAGGCATTTGAAGATGTGTTTCCTGATGAGCTACCTGGTATGCCGCCCAGCAGGGAGATTGACTTCCACATAGATTTGGTACCAGGAGCCGAGCCAGTTTCGAGAGCACCTTATAGGATGACCACCCATGAGCTTAATGAGCTCAAGATGCAGCTAGAGGAACTCTTAGAGAAGGGTCACATCCGTCCTAGCGTCTCTCCTTGGGGCGCACCAGTCATCTTCGTGAAGAAGAAAGATGGATCCCTTCGGTTGTGCATGGACTACAGGCAACTGAATAAAGTAACCATCAAGAACCGCTATCCCTTACCGAGGATCGATGATTTGTTTGATCAGCTTCAGGGTGCCAAAGTGTTTTCCAAAATAGACCTGAAATCAGGATATCACCAGTTGAGAATTGTGGAAAGTGATATCCACAAGACTGCGTTTCGCACCAGATATGGCCACTATGAGTTCACTGTGGTCCCATTCGGTCTTACGAATGCTCCAGCTGTATTCATGAGTCTCATGAATGGGGTATTCCGCACCTTCCTTGATCGATTTGTGATAGTGTTCCTCGATGACATATTGATCTATTCCCGAAATGAGCAGGAGCATGAGGGGCATTTGAGGCAGGTTTTGCAGTGTTTGAGGGACAACCAGTTGTTCGGCAGTTTGTCGAAGTGTGCTTTCTTTAGATCAGAGGTCAAGTACCTAGGGCATGTTATATCCGGTGATGGGATCTCAGTCGACCCATCAAAGATTAGAGCCATCATGGATTGGCCGGCACCTACCAGTGTGACAGAGGTCAGAAGCTTCATGGGTTTAGCAGGATACTATAGACGTTTTGTGGAGGGATTTTCCAGAGTTGCACACCCCATCACATCCCTCCAGCGAAAAGGGAAGAAATTCGAGTGGACAGAGAAGTGTGAGAGGGCTTTTCAGGATCTAAAGAGGGCCCTCACTAGTGCACCTATCCTTATTGTGCCAGACCCCACGACCGACTTCATGGTATGCACGGATGCTTCCTTAGATGGATTGGGAGCAGTTCTTATGCAGGAGGGTAGGGTTATAGCATACGAGTCTAGGAAACTTAAGACTCACGAGCTTAACTACCCTACGCACGACCTAGAGCTTGCAGCAGTTGTACATGCACTTGTGAGGTGGAGACACTTCCTTTTAGGTCATCACTTCGAGCTTCATTCAGACCATCAGAGTTTGCAGTATATCTTCACCCAGCCTAACCTTAATGCACGTCAGAGGAGATGGATGGAGTTCCTTTGTGAGTATGATTTTGATGTTCATTACATCAAAGGAAAGGAGAATGTGGTCGCAGATGCCCTAAGTAGGAGACGACATGAGGTTTACACCATATCCATGAGCACTGATTTGAGAGACCGTATTTTGCAGCAATTGCCAGAGGATGATTGGTATCTAGAGGTTTGTCAGAGGATCCGTAATCAGGAGACCCTGGAGGGGAAGTTTGTGGACTACTCTTTGGAGTCCGATGGTTTATTATGCCATAGAGGGCGCATTTATGTACCCTCTCCTGGGGGTTTGCGAGATTTCATTATCATGGAGGCTCATAGAGCTCCTTATGCAGCACATCTCGGGGTTAAGAAGATGCATGCTGACTTGAGGCAGTTATATCATTGGCCAGGAATGCGGCAGCTTATCGCCGAGTTAGTAGCCCGATGCCTTGAGTGTCAGAGAGTCAAGGCAGAGCACCGCCATCCAGGTGGGTTACTCCAGTCCCATGCTATACCAGAGTGGAAGTGGGATACTATATCCATGGACTTCATTATTGGTCTTCCTATGTCATCTCGTCGCCATGATGCTATCTTGGTGACAGTTGACAAATTGACCAAAGTAGCCCACTTCTCACCAGTCCGAACTACCTTCACAGCTCCAGTAGTGGCACAGGTGTTCTTACGGGACATTGTTAGGCTTTATGGTGTCCCACGCAAGATTATCTCTTATAGGGATTCTCTCTTTACATCTTCCTTTTGGAAGGCATTACAGGCAGCGTTGGGCACCAAGCTCAACTTTAGCACAGCCTATCATCCAGAGACAGATGGCCAGACAGAGCGGGTTAACCAGGTGTTAGAGGATATGCTCCGCATGTACGTCATGGATCATCAGACCCGATGGGAGGAGTACCTGCATTTAGTAGAATTTGCCTATAATAATGGGCATCACACTTCTTTGGGGATGCCACCCTTTCAGGCTTTGTACGGCAGACCATGCAGGACACCTTTGAGTTGGGATCGTATTGAGGACAGAGTGGCCATAGGCCCTGAGTTGGTCCGTGATATGGAGCAACAGGTAACTTTGATTAGACAGCGCCTTAGAGAGGCACAGGATAGGCAGAAGAAATATGCAGATGCAAAGAGGATAGACCGGAGTTACATGGTTGGGGACAGAGTTTTCCTGAGAGTGCGACCACATAAGAGTCCAATCCGCTATGGAAAGGGTTCTAAGCTCGCACCTCGCTTTGTTGGACCCTTCGAGATCCTTGAGAGGATAGGACCAGTTGCTTATCGCCTAGCTTTGCCACCTAGCCTGTCACGCATCCACGATGTGTTTCATGTGTCAGTTTTGAGAAAATATATCTATGATGAGTCTCACATTTTAGATTGGGATGCCTTGTAGGTGGAGTCGGACGGGCAGTTAGCCTTGGAGCCCATTCGCATTTTGGCTCGCCGGACGTTGGCCCTTCGAGGTCGAGAGCTGGACCAGGTTAGGGTCCAGTGGGATTGCTATGATGAGGTTACAGCTTCATGGGAGGATGCAGCACGTATGAGATCACAGTACCCTCATCTTTTTGATGAACTCCAGGAGGACGTTCATGCCTAGAGGGGGAGGGTGTGAGGCCCTACCCCGACCCATCCTATCTCTTCAGTTATTTTTATTTTGGAACTATTTTGGATGCTAGTTTTGACACACTATGGATATAGAACTTTTCATGATTCCGCGATTTTGGTAACATTGATATATGTGGATGCTTCATTTCTATGCCTTGTGGATTATAGAATATTATATGATTCTAGATTAGGGTAATATTGTGATGATGCAAGTTATTATCTGAATTTCAGGATTTGATATAATGTTTGGAAAATGTTTGCATATATTGTAGATGGATCAAATTTTGAGGATTATGAGGAAATTGCTTTGAATTGTGACAAATTATATTTCATAATGTCAAGTCTTTGTAGAATGAATGTATTGTATTCTGATTATGTGATTTTATATATTATATGAGGCTATTTGGGAAGTACTAATGTTTAAATTGAGATGTGCAGGAAAATATCCATGTGACCATGGAAATATTAGGGAGAATCAAGCCTAGGCCAATGTGCGTTAGTAAAACTAGGGGTTGTCTATTTGGAGAGACAACACCCCGTATGTACTGTATTTTATTCGTAAATGTAAAATGTTGCATGAGTGTAATTTGTATTTATTGGATTGATTAAATTGTTTAAGGGACAATTGCCATGTGGTTATTGTGATGTGGAATTATTTTGTAGTGTCACTTGACACCTATGTAGTATGTTGTGTTGGCAATTGTCATGTCACCTTTTTGAAAGTTTTATTTTTGTTAATGGTTATATCCCCTAATTATCCTTGAAGGAACCAAGAAATCTAGGTTAGAGAGCCACAAGGAAGGTCAACTCAGAGTTGACCCGTAGGTTAACTTCAGGTGGACTTTCTGAAGGTCAAATCAACTCCTAGAGTCAATTTTAGAGCTTTTCTATTAGGCCTCATGGGGTACCTATGGGTGAAGGCCAAAATTGGCCATGTGTCTTTCCCTTAGGACTTGTTTAACCACCCAAAAAAGTGGTTTTCCCAAGATGGACGAATTCCATCTATAGGAGTGCCATCCTTGGAAGGAGAACCTTCTTGGAGATAGTAATCCCTCTTCCCCATTTCCATTTCCCTTCTCTAGGCACCTAGGTTAGGGAGTGTGTAAGACCTAGGGAAGACCAACCCAATGGGAGATCACTCACTCTATCCAAGATGTTGGAAGGAGTGAGAGAGGCCTTCTTAGGCTAAGAATGGAAGCTTAGTGAGGTAATCACCCACTCTCCACTTTTGGAGATTTTTGGAAAAATTTGGAAAGAAAAACCAGTTTTAGAAATTTAGAGGAATTTTTGGTGGCCAAGGATTGCAGAAAGTTGTGTGGATTGGGCAGCTCATCTCCAACTAAGTTTAGCATACCTATTGGCAGAATAAGGTTGGTTGTTATCTCCTCTTGGTTTTGTTGTCTATGTTAGTTATGTTGTTTTGTTGAAGGAAAGAAATGCTTGTAAAGAAAGTGTGTATGTAAATTGTTGTTGAAGGAAATAATGTGTAGTTTCATTTCTATGTTTTTCTGTTTTGTGTTCTTGTTTTGGGAGTGTCCAAGATCTTCTACTCTTGGGAGAGTAGGATGATCTTGGGGTGGAAGAAGCATGACAGCCTTGGGTGAGAGGCTCTCCTTAAGGAGAGTGATCTCAAGGGTGTCCTTTGTGACCCTTGCTGCATAGCCTTGTGTATGCATTTGGGGGTCATAAGGGGAGAGAAATGGCTTTGAGCCTTTGGGGGGCATAAGGTGGTTGGGATGAATTCTGTTGAGTATTTTGAGTTGCCATGAGGTGGCTTGTGTTATATTTTTTTTGGCTGCAGTCTCCCCAATGGTACTTGGTCCACTTCCACCCGTAGATTGATCACCCCAGGTGTGGTGAAAAGTGTAGCTTGGGATGGGAAAGTGTATGTGTTGTGTGCTTGCCCTATTGTTGTGTTGTATTGCCTGATTGTAACCCGTCTAGGTCTTGATTCTCCTAGCTCGGGGGTGGCTTCTGGTAAGCCTAGGCTGGGAGGTGAGCATCCCATGGTCACAGTCCTAAAACTTTACTTGCAGGTGGCTTGGGGAAAAAGACTAGGAGTTGCAGATTTTGTGTTGCAGACTTCTATTTCAGATTTCTGATTTTTATTTAAATGCAGAAAAGAAGAAAGAAATGTAACCTTAGGATTTGTAGCAAAAAAGAAAAAAAAGAAGAGAAAGTGCAGATGTAAATATAGGACTTAAAATGATTCTGTTTCTGTTTAAATAAATGTAGTTAATATTTTCTGTGTAAAAGATTAGAGAAAAAGGGGACTGTTAGTCTATCTACCCATTTTCATATTTGGGTTATTGTAACTATCATTCTGGAAAAACAATGTAAATGTGACTTTTATTATATTTGATGACTATTGTGTTTGTTGTAGTCTACATTTAAATCTGGTTTGTAACATGTTATTTACTGCAATATTAAAGAAAAGAAAACAGAAAAAAAAAGATGCATTAGGATTTCTTATTCACTATTTACTAGTTTTATTTACTGCAAATGTTAAAGAAAGAAAAAGAAGAAATGCAGTAGGGTTATTATTTACTTGCTTAGTTTTATATTCTGTTATTTTATGTCTATTAGAAAGAAAGGAGAACCAGTATTGCTTTATTGCTGTAGAAAATTTTAAATAAAAGGAAGAAGAAGAAAATAGATCTAATCTAAATGCTATTAGAAAACAAAAAAATAAGAAACAGAATGTAGATGTTTAAAACCTCAAATCAATATAAGGGTTTTTAACCCTATTACTTCAACATTTAGTCATATATATATTTCTATATGTATATAAGTATATATATTGAAAATATATGCCTATATATATAGAAAATATATATATATAAGATTTCCTGTATATGTATACCCCTGTAACAACGAAATAAAACAAAAAAACAAAAAAAAACAAAAAAAAAAACATGTATTTTGAATCCGGTGCATCTCTGTTCAAATCATATAAAATATAATGCAGAATAAGCCCTTTAATCTTATATATATATATATATATATATATATATATATATATATATATATATATATATATATATATATATATATATATATATATATATATATATATATATATATTCTGCATCAAAAAAATATGCTCTGTGAATGCCTGTAGAAGAAAGTATCTTCATATTCATAAATGATATGGTGCATATTATATATATATATATATATATAGGTATATATATATATATATATATATAATATACATTTGATATTTCAAAAAAAAACACAGCACATATTATTCACCCCCACGAACTATGCATTTTAATAATGTTTTTTTTTAAAAAAAAGAGAGAGGAGACACGCGGGTCACTGTGCGTAACACAGTGGATGGCCACGGCCGAGCCACTGTGTTACACACAGTGGGCGGCGCCGAAGGGCACCGCACTGTGTGTAACACAGTGGGCGGTCGCAGCCGGCACTGTGCTACGCACAGTGAACGGCGCCCGCCACTGTGTGTATACACAGTGGGCGGCGGCTATGCCGTCCGCCACTGTGTGTATACACAGTGGGCGGCGGCTATGCCGTCCGCCACTGTGTGTACACACAGTGGGCAGCGCTGCCGCCACTGTGCGTATGCACAGCGGCGCCCAAAACCCTTCCTCCTCCACCGCTTCTCCCCGCATGAAACCCTAGCTTGCCGTACCTGCAACCTCCAAAACCACAAAAAAAAAGGGACACTCAATAAAATATAGACGTTTAATAAACCCTAACCCATTTCGGGTTAGGGTATAAAAGGATAAAAAAATAAAATAGGTCAAGTGTAAATTATAAAAATGCAACCCTAACCCAATTTCGGGTTAGGGTTAGCATTATAAGAATTATATATATATATATATATATATATATATATATACAAATAAATGTATTTATATATATATGTATATATATATAAGTAAGAGAATTAAAGTAGAGCATCATAATTAATTTTGAAATTATAATGAGGGTTAGTATTTAAAAATATATATATATGATTTTATATATATATATATATATATATATAAGGAATTTAAATGGGGATTTTTAAACATTGATTTTAATATATATATATTTTGGGGGCAATTCAATAATGGGATTTTCTTTTATATGACCATTTAGATTGGAGTTTTAAACTTGGTTTTAATATATGAAATGGGGTTAATTAATGATAGGATTATTATACGTCCATTTACTCCTTAGGAGATTTGAAATTTTAAAAAGGGATTTAAGAATGAAGGGGTTATCAAAATCGGAAACACCATACATCAACTCGATTAATTTAATTAATTAATCAATAGACTTCCCTAATTATATTTGGGGTATTAGGAAAATTTAAAAAGGGGAATTTGTAGAACCAATTTTATGGACCATAAACCCTTGGGGGTAAGCTTGGGCCAAATTTAATTTAATCGACAAATTAAGAAGTTAGGGAAAATTAGAATTGGCCTTAGCTTATTGTCGGTTTTAGTGGACAAACGACATTGTAGTAATTCGAACCCTCATCAGTTGGATGTATATAATAATTTCGCAGGTGTATCAATTAATCAATAGCATTATCCTTATATGGATTGGGAATGATTTAATACCTTAAGGTAACCAATTATTCCTTGATTTAATTAGCGACAACTTGTCTTAGGTAATTGAGCTAGCTAACTAATCGGCAATGCAAATTAATCTTCACCAATCAAGTCACTCGCTCGAGTTGGTTATTTAACTTAACCTTAGTAAGTAAGTTAATTACATCCTAGATAAGACAAAACTTTAAATACAGTCGTTATGTATTAGGATTTATAGCGAGTTCATGACGTCAAAAAAATTTTGTTGTTCCGTTTTGTGCCCTAAAGTTTGGGCACGACAGTAGCTTAAACCCTAAACCCTAAACCTGTTAGGTTAAGCGATTCAAATGGTTCAATCTTGACCGTTGAGTACTTTGCATTAAATGCAACAGTCTTGAACCAATATCAAGACGTTCTCCATCATTCATTTTCTACCAATTTCATGGTGGTTGATAACCCATCACATGTTACCACAGTTTACAGACTTTGCACATTCCCGAGGTAGATAGGAACAATCTCCTTCATGTGAGATCCTTCACGCGCACAAGGCTGACGTGGCAACATGATCTATTCTTTGTTACAATGCTAACTCATCACACAAAGTCACTGATTAAGTCACATGGGCTTGAGGCACTTCAACCGGAAACCCTGAAGTTGAGACTACCAACCGGTAGTCATACAAAGCTTCCATGTGTCAGTTCCCATAACCACATGCCGGTTCACCTTAAGCAAACACACCGCTTCACAGTGTTATACCAGTTCTCACATATACCGGTTCTTGGTAACATACCGGTTCTCACATATACCGGTTCTCTCCTCTTCAGCATATTGACATCAATGACAACATACAATGTCATCATGTCTTCATACCGGTTCACATAATGCCAACAATCTCCCCCTTTGGCATTGATGGCAATATACAAAGATATCTCTCCGCTTCACATCTTCTCCCCCAATTTTTGTAGATATCTTCTTCGCTTCTCTTCTTCTCCCCCTTTGACAACAATGCCAAAGTGGAGGCACAAGCTTCCTTGTTCCATTATGCTGCTACCCCTGAGGAGTAGCACCCTTCAACACATCAATCCTGAAGAAAAATTTGACTATGCAATACTCGACTGATGTGGAGCATATACTTTTAGTTTACCTCTTGAAGGGGAAACACCCCTAATTCACCTCTTAGGTACATAAATGTAGCCTTTGGGAGAGGCTTGGTGAATATGTATGCTAACTGCTCCTTACTGGAAACATGTTCCAGTGCAATCTCTTTGTTTTGAACCTTTTCCCTCAAGAAATGATACTTAAGCTCAAAGTGCTTGGTTCTAGAATGCAAAGATGGATTCTTGGATATGTTAATTGCACTAGTATGTCACAAAATATACTTACCAGTTCAGATATAGGAACTTTGAAGCCATTTAATACATGCTTCATCCAAATTGTCTGAGTGCAGTTCATGAAAGCTGCAACATACTCTGCTTCCATTGTAGACTGAGAGATACAACTCTGCTTCTTACTCATCCATGAGACCAGTCTACCACCAAGAAAGAATGCACCACTAGTTGTTCTCTTCTGTTCATCTACATTACCAGCCCAATCAGCATTTGTGAACACTTTCAGGTTAAAATCATTATTGTATGGATACCATAACCCATAGTCAATAGTTCCCTTCAGATATCTAAGAATCCGCTTGACTGCTACCAAGTGGGATTCTCGTGGACTTTTCTGGAACCTTGCAGTAATGCCAACTACATGCGCAATATCTGGTCTGCTATGCACTACATAATGCAACTTACCAATCATTGATCGATATTCCTTCTCATCAACCAATGCTGAGTCATCCTCTTTGGATAGTTTACAACCGGTCACCATCGGTCTACCAACCGGTTTGCTATCTTCCATGCCAAAAGTCTTTAACACCTCTTTGACATACTTGGACTGAGTGATAAAGATTCCATCTTTCATCTACTGGATCTGCAGTCCAATGAAGAACTTAATCTCCCCTATGAGTGACATCTCAAAATCTTTCTTCATCTCATCTGCAAACTCATGACTCATCTTATCATCTCCACCAAAGATAATGTCATCAACAAATACCTCACAGATCAGGATCTGATCTCCCTTAGACTTCAAGTAGATATTGCTATCTTCACTTGTTCTCTCAAATCCAATCTTCACAAGATGGGAGTGCAGGCGTTCATACCATGCTCTAGGTGCCTGCTTTAGACCATATAAGGCTTTATGTAGCCTACACACCATGTCACTATCTTCAGATAGGGCAAACCCATTTGGTTGCTCTAAATATACTTCCTCTTCAAGTACACCATTTAGGAATGCAAATTTTACATCCATTTGATATACTTTTAATCCTTTAAAAGTTGCATATGCAAGAAGCATACGAACTCCTTCCAATCTGGCTACAGGAGCAAAGGTTTCTCCATAGTCTTCTCCTTCTTCTTGGGCATATCCTTTGCACACCAGTCTGGCTTTGTTTCTAATCACTGTGCCATCCTCATTCAGCTTATTTCTGAAGACCCATTTGGTACCAATGACATTTTTATGCTCCGGTCTGGGTACCAAAGACCATGTACCATTTTTCTCTATCTGGTCAAGTTCCTCTTCCATTTCCTTGATCCAGTCTTCACCTTTATGTGCCTCTTTGAATGATTTAGGCTCAAATTCAGAGATCATACATGAGTTTTCTTTGACCTTTCTTCTTATAAGAATTCCTAGATCCTTATCTCCTATGATCTGCTTAGGATCATGATTCAGCTTGACATATCGAGGAATGGTCTTGATAGATTCCTCTTGCTTTTCTCCTTCATCCTCATCTCCATCAGTATCAGCATCTACATCTACCAGTGTAGGAACGTTATTACTGGTACTTGGTTGACTGACAACCGATTCCCAAAAGGTTGCAACCGGTTCATTTACTGCTTGCTCGCTGTCGGTTTCCTCAGTTTTCTCAGAGGTTTCATCAACTCTTACATTGATGCTTTCCATAATTATCTGAGTCCTATTATTGAAACACTTGAGAGCTTTGCTCTTGGTGGAATACCCTGGGAATATTCCCTCATCACATTTCGCATCAAATTTGCTCTGGTGTTCGCTCCTCTTGATGTAACATTTGCTACCAAACACTCTAAAGTAGCTAACCATAGGTGTCTTACCGGTCCAATACTCATAAGGAGTCTTATCCTTACCTTTCTTAATGAGTACCCAGTTCATTGTGTAGACTGCAGTGCTCATCGCTTCTCTCCAAAAGGTGTGAGCTACCTTTCCTTGAATCAACATAGTTCTAGCTGCTTCAACCACAGTCTGGTTATTCCTCTCTACTAGGCCATTCTACTATGGAGTCTGGGGGGCAGACAGTTGCCTCTTGATGCCATGTTCTTCACAGTACTTGTTGAATTCATCAGAAGTGAATTCCCCTCCTTGATCAGTTCTCAGGAACTTGATCCTTTTACCGCTTTCCTTCTCCACTAATGCTCTGAAAGCTTTGAACTTTACAAAAGCTTTAGACTTGTCTTTCAAGAATGTGACCCACATCATTCTTGAGTAGTCATCAGTGAGAATCATGAAGTACCTATCACCCTACGCACTTCTAGTTTTCATAGGACCACACAAATCAGTATGCACAAGATCAAGCAAATTGTCAGCAGTGAAAGATTTACCTTTAAAGGTTGAGGAAGACATTTTCCCCAATTGACACTCTCTGCACAAGGTATTATTCAGTTTGCTTAGCATTGGTAGCCCTCTAACTGCCTTGATCTTACTGGCCTTCACAATGTTATCAAAGTTTACATGGCAGAGTCTCCTATGCCATATCCAGCTATCATCAAATTTAGCCATAAGACATGTACTTATATTTGCATTCAGCTGAAATAGGTTACCTTTGGTCTACATGTCGGTGGCCACCAATTCACCATTCTTTCCTTTGATTCTGCACATTCCATTCTTGAATTCTAGAGTGATACCACTGTCATTCAGTTGGGCAACACTCAGGAGGTTGTGTCTGAGATCATCAACCCAATACACATTGTTAGCACTACTCTTTCCATTCAGAGAGATGGACCCTCTTCCTTTGACCATACATGGTGCATCATTACCAAAGAGAACCACACCACCATCATACTCTTCCAAGGATAGAAACTTGCTCCAGTCACCAGTCATATGGTGAGAACACCCATTGTCAATAATCCACTCATTGGAATTATCAAACCAGGAGACAAGAGCCTTCTTGTTTGACACATCTTCCTTGACAACAACAAACACAATATCTTCATTTTCTTCATCTTCTGATTCCTCATCTATGACACCTTCATCAACTGCCACAAAACAGTTTCTCTGGTTTCCTCCTTTGAATTTCTTGAACCTTTCTGGTTTGTCCTTGTTGTCGCCATTAGGATAGTTTACATCTATATGTCCTATCCGGTTGCAAGAAAAGAATTTCAAAGGGAGCTTACCTCTATATTTTCTGGTTCCTTTAGGGAGTTTCCTGGCAAGAAGAGCTTCAAATGCCATCAGAATCTCCTCATCATCCATTTCTCTGCTCTGTCTTGGTTCACCACTAGTGCTAGCTTCTTTTCCTTTTCTGGATGGTACAGCAGAAGCTTTAAAGGTTGATTCAATCTTTTGAATACTACCATCAAAACTATTTAGCTCATAGGCTGTCAACTTTGCAATGATGGAGTCTAGGGATACCTTAGTCTTTTCTATTGATCTCAACTCTTGAATAGCAGCAACCCTTATTGCATAGACCGGTAATAAGGATCTCAGGACTTTTCTTACCATAGTGGAATCTTCCATTTTGCCACCAGCACTCTTGTTATCTCCAACAACAGTTTTGATTCTTATTCCATACTGTTGAATGGTCTCACCTTCAACCATCCACATGTCTTCAAACTTCCCTCTAAGGCTTTCTTCCTTAGCTTGTTTTACATGCTCATCACTGCCATAGATATTTTCAAGAGTATCCCATACCTCTTTGGGATTTACCTTATCTTGGACATCAATGAACTCAATGTCAGATAAACTACTGATTAGGGCTTCCATGACTTGCCCATTCTCCTCCATCTCTCTCTTTTGATCATCGGTGAGAGTATCGGTAGGGGCAACATAAGCATTCTCAACATAGCTCTAGTGTCGAGCACCCATGCTTCTTATGTATATCTTCATTCAATCTTTCCATATACTAAAATTTTCTCTATTGAACTTTGGACCTTCCCTCTTCATCATTAGACTGGGGTCTTTACCTCAAGCGGTTAAGCTTATAACACAGAGGACCTGGAGGATGCTCTGATACCAATTGATAACTCAATGATGAATGGATAGTACCAAACCGGTACTAAGAGGGGGGGTGAATCAATACAAACAAAAACACAATCCTAAACTGGTTTGTCAGCAGACACTGTGCTTTGACAGACAAACAGTGACACCGGTCTTAAACAGAGTACAACCGGCAGAACCTAGAATAACTGAGACAAGCATAAACTAGTTGACACTTATCTTTTCATACATTCTAATACTTCATTTCCATTTCACCCTAGTGCACGAACAGGTAATCTATCATCAAAAGATATATAAGCAACTAGATCAACATGATTTACCTTCAGACACAAATCACTCAATTCATCACAAGAATATCACCACACATGACACAGATTTTTCACGTGGAAACCCAATTGGGAAAAACCACGGTGGGGATGAATACCCATAAGCTGTTTTTGAACTCTTTAGAAGTCTTCTCTATTAGAAGCCTTGTCCGGTTAAAGACTGATACAATAGGTTCTATTAGGAACCAATCCTATTAGGGATCACCCGGTTAAGGGATGGCTAGAATACCCGGTTAAGGGTTAAACCCTGTTAGTGGTTACCTTGTTAGAGGATTTCAAGAACTCAATGGTTTTGAGTCACCCTGTTAAAGGATTTACAGCAAGCCGGTTAAAGCTACCCTGTTAAGGGATTTCCCAACTGTTGAGGTGGTTAGAGATCAACAGGTATTACAATGATCTGGTAACAACACTCAATGCCAATTCAGATCCACTTTAGCTCTTCACCTTCTGCACTTACACTCTGCAGGTATCACTTCTCTCCTCTGGTCTAGCAAGAATCACGTATCTCTTCTCTTGGATACACACACACAAATTTTGCCAACAACCTCAAAAAGAAACACAACATCAACCTTATAGGAAATAGATAGGTCGGTAGCTTAAACCCTAAAACTGTTAGGTTAAGCAATTTAAACGGTTCAATCCTGACCGTTGAGCACTTTGCATTAAATGCAACAGTCTTGAACCAATCTCAAGATGTTCTCCATCATTCGTTTTCCACTGATTTCATGGCGACTGATAACCCATCACACGTTATCACCGTTTACAGACTTCGCACATTCTTGAGGTAGATAGGGACAATCTCCTTCATGCAAGATCCTTCACGCGCACAAGGCTGATGTGGCAACATGATTTGTTCTTCATTACAATGCTAACTCATCACACAAAGTCACTGATTGAGTCACACAGGCTTGAGGCACTTCAACCAGAAACCCTGAAGTTGAGACTACCAACCGGTAGTCATACAAAGCTTCCATGTGTCGGTTCCCATAACCACATGCCGGTTCACCTTAAGGAAACACACCGCTTCACTTTGGCACAAATACCGGTTCTCTCCTCTTCAGCATATTGACATCAATGACAACATACAATGTCATCATGTCTTCATACAGGTTCACATAATGCCAACAGAGACGTCCTTATCTTTGATGTCAAAGGCGGAGAGATATATTGTTGTTTTGGTGGTTTCATGAGTGTTTCCTTCAATGACAAAGGGGGAGATGTTTTAAATATGATTTTGTGTTGTCATTGATTTTACCGTACTCATCGAGATAACATAAGTTGATGACCTCTCTTCTTGTTGATCAATGCGAGTTATCCTGCTAGTCTCATCGGGTATCAGTATAGCTTAAAATGTGTTCAGATGATGGGCATAGAGGTTGAATACCTAGTGGATTGTAATGTGGTATAGTGAGTTCAAGAATTTGAAATTATTGATTTTTTATTTATCCCTTGCTATTTATGATTTTTTTGGTTATGGTTGTATTTTCACTATTTTATGGTTTATTGGTTTGTAATGGTAATTTAATGTTCTTTCATATTTTTGTATAGATACTTTATAATAGCCTATTATGGTGTTTTGTTCTATTATGGATAATGTTGTGGGTCAGACGGCTTGGTCGTCGGTGCATGAAAGCATTGCATGAGTTCTACTTTTAAAAATTACATGGAATATTTTTAATTTATTTGATTCAATGTTATTTGAAAAAAAAGATTATCAATGATGTTTCCTTTCTCCAATAATTGGATCGAGGATCTTTCTGTCAAATAATATGTAGCATCCAATGACTAAATCTCTTTCCTTACAAATGCTTATTTTATTTAATTATCATCTGAGAATGAATTACAATTTATATTTGTGCAGAAGCAGAAGATACAAGTTGAAGACTCGTGTGCAAGTAAATTTCGTAAAAGAAAGCAAGCAGGCATTATCTTGAATGACATGGAAACAAGCTCATCAACTGCCTAGAAGAGAGAAATTGGAGAAAAGAAGAGGAAAGTGTTAAAGGGTGATAAATACATAGAGAGTATGTAATACAAACAAACAATGTCTAGAGTGTGTGATGTGACGTCTCTAATTTATGTCTGGAGGGACTAACTGGTTTTGGAATTCCTAGGAAACCTATTGGGCCATGCTTGGAGGAAATCAATGTGTTCATGCAAGGGCCACCTTTTTTCTATTATGAGAATGATGCTTTTGCACCGAAGGATATTTGGAAGGCAATATCCAAAAATTTCTATAGTGCATGGAACCAAAGTTGGTGGACTCGAAGTACTTTTCGGCTTCCAAAAGACTAAGAGGTTATGTACACAATCTCCCAATAGAAGGGTGATTTCAAGCATTACCTCTCCCCCCCATGACTATTCAAGAAGCACTTCCTCAGACAAAGGACTATTGGTCTCCATGGGATCAAAGAAAAAAATTGAATTGCATAGACTCTAGATAATGTGGTGGTGTCCTTCATGAAGAACTCTGCACTATAATTGAAAATTCACAAGGGAAACTGCAAGATAGTGAACAGAAATACATTCTTGAAAAGTGTGAAGAATGGAACTTGGTTTGGGTGGGGCCAGGTTAGGTGGATCCTCTAGAGGTTGACGAGATAGAAATTATATTAGGATTTGAAAAAGATCACACTCGTGGAACTTCATGTGCGACTGATCGATTGCGCTATTTGGGTAATGCATTCCAAATAGATACAGTTGCATACCATTTATCTGTGAGTTTGCAAAAAATAAAATGCTTACAAAATGAGGTATACAATTCTCAAAAAAGACAAAAGGAAACCTTTCATTCCTATTTTGGGAGGCTACCTTCCATCTTCGATTGATCAGCTAAAGATGGAAGGTTGCCTCCCAAAATAGGAATGAAAGTTTGAAGAGTTGATCATTTTGTAAGCATTTTCTTTTTTGCAAACTCACTAAGAGGTATGCTTCCTTGGTTCGTTGGAGTACACTCTTCCATTCCTATTTTGGGAGGCAACCTTTCATCTTCGATTGATCAGCTCTTTAGACTTTGGTGTTTTTGCCATTTGTATCTTCGAGTTCAGTTGTTTGCCTTTGTTTGCCATCTAATTCGAGTAGTGTTATTTGAGGGCACTCATGTAGATTGCAATCTTCTCTACCTGATCATCTTCTATTTTTAGTGGGGGTTCTTCAGATCGACAGTTATTCTTCGATAGTGTTTGCAAGTTCTTCATGCTTCAGTGATTCTTCTGCTCTTCTTTTGTTTTGTTCCTATCTTTTGGAACATTCTTGTTTGGAGGCTTCTCCAGTCCTTCACTTGTATTTCATCTCTTTTTGGAGTAGAGTTTTTTCCCATGAGGTTTTCTCTATTTCTCCGCTTTACAGAGATCTTTTGTACTTGGGTACCTCATCAGGCTTTGTTGTCGAGACCCAAATTTGCCTTCATCATGTAGTTGCATTTTTGGCTTCATGCATTTAGTTTTTTAGCTACTCCCTAAGTTCATCTTAAGGGGGGGTTAGGGTTTTCATGTATTAACTAATAATTATTTATTTAATTATTAGTCTATTATACTCTACGCTTATGCTAAACTTAAGCATTTAATAATATGGTTGCATATTCTCCTTTTATAAGGATTGTATTGTACTTTTTTATTGTATTCCCTCTCTGAATGATAATCTTCTTCTTTAGAGTCATTATTGTTTTTTGCCTCCATTCTTCTCTTGTGACAAGCATTTTGCTTGCAAGGGTTCTTGGGATCTCTAAAGTTGTATTTTATCAACTTCTTCATTTACTATTTATTTCATTGCATAGAGGAGAGGAAGAATGTAACAAAATAAGAAACAAGCAATGAAATGTTGTTTCCCACATGTTCAGTGCTTTATTTTAATTTTTTTTTTTGAAATTTGAATTAGAGTATCTTATATTCATGAGCTAGAATTCATTATTTGAAATCTAAATTTATAAGTTATTATACAAATCCTTTAGCAATTTTGGAATGTTGTTTCTTGTGCAAGGTCAATTGTTGTGCACGAAACATATTTGAAGCAAATCAAAATACTTAAACATGGGATTCACTTTATTGATTATCAACATGACAACAAGGTCTATCAGTATAGCCACCTAGTAATTTCTATCACCCTATCTCTTCATCTAGTCTTAGGATGTGGAATTCATAAGTGAAGACTAGATATTGATGATCATGAGAGAATATCAACATGTTATCCAAGAGTGGGTTGAACCACTTGATATAATGTATATGTTTGCAACTTGTGTCAAGGTTGAACAATTTGACATTTCTTATGTGATTAGTGTGATATTTCTTATGATATATTTCTTAATTAGTATTGTTCATCTTGGATTAAGGGTAACTGCAATGGATATTTCTTACACATGGTCAATTCCAATGTTTTATGTGATCTATTTTAATTATTGTATCTATGTGATTTTAAATGGATATTAAGGGGATGTAATTAGGACATGATTTTAAAATGCCTAAAGGGGATGTAGTTAGGATATGGCTTAAGCGGATGATTGAAATTCTTATTTGATATTGTTTAAAGTTTTATGAAATTTTCATTGTGCAATAAATTAATATGTTGTTCATCTATTTCAAAATTATATCAAATATCTTAATATTTAAAACATTATTTTTAAATGGACCTTAAGGGGATGATCTAAATTCTTATGTGATATTTTTTTTAAGTTTTATGAAATTTTCATTGTGCAATAAATTATGTTGTTCATCTATTTCAAAATTATATCAAGTATCTTAATGTTTAAAACATTATTTTTAAATGGACCTTAAGGGGATGTCATTATGACATGATTTTTAAATGTCTTAAGGGGGATGTAACTAAGACATGGCTTAAGGGGATGATTTAAATTCTTGTGTAATATTGTTTGAAGTTTCATGAAATTTTTATTGGGCAATAAATTAATATGTTTTTCATCTATTTCAAAATTATATCAAGTATCTTAATGTTTAAAACATTATTTTTAAATGGACCTTAAGGGGATGTAATTAGGACATGGCTTAAGGGGATGATTTAAATTCTTATGTGATATTGTTTAAATTTTTATGTAATATTGTCAAGTATACATCGACATTTAATAGATATGTAAATGTGTATGTATACATGTATATACTTGTCCACGTGAATAAGTAAACACATGTACACTATCCTAAACAAACATATACAAACATCTAGAGAATCAAATTTATATATATCATCATTTAATGTGTCATCAAATGTTCATATAGATCTCATCAAACATGTATATATATAAATTTAACATTAAGACATGGCTAGAACATCTAACATAATCTATGTAAATGTGCATGTACATACATGTATATGTACTTGTCCACATGAATAAGTAAACATGTGTGTGATCATAAACAAACATATACAAACATTTAGAGATCATCCAATGTATATATATATCATTAAATACATATCAACAAGTGTATATAGATCATCAAATATGTCAAACATATAAAGTAGATCATCAAATGTATGTCTATCATTAAAAAACATGTCAAACATATAAAGTAGATCATAAAATGTATGTCTATCATCAAACAACATGTCAAACATATAAAGTAGATCATCAAATGTATGTTTATCATCAAACAAATAGATGGCTAATGTAAACATGTGCTAATGTTTAGCTAGATGGCCCACCCTGGTCATCATGACGGACCCTAGTGGAGTGATCCTTTGAGTGACTATCTTGCTTTGAAGGATGTACTAATCCCTACAGATAAAGAGATACCATGTTAAATAAATACATTATATATAAATTATAATCATTTAAAAGAATGTATGTGTGTACATGTACATGTATAAATTTAAAACTCACATGTCCACTGGTGGTTGCATCATCAACTGAGTCCTACCAACGTGCACGATCAGACCTCAAGGTAGGAGTAACAAGAGGATCTCCACATACAAAATTATATATATACATATATTTACATCATCAACTGAGTCCTACCAACGTGCACGATCAGACCTCAAGGTAGGAGTAACAAAGGGCATCTCCACCTACAAAATTAT